>NW_026576705.1:0-74212 GCF_028641065.1 Leucoraja erinaceus
GATGAGGCAGGAGGGAAAAAACATTGTAGACAATTATTCCGCATTAAGTGAGTAACGTCCATTGCTGCTGCCCCAAGTGTGGTTCACAAGCGGCATATATTGGTAACTGGTGATTGGGTCCAGATGCAAATGGATCGATATCTGGTGTCCCTTTTTTGGTAATATCAGCAACTTTTTTGTGGTCCAACAGCCATTCGATGCTGTCATTGAATTTTAATAACCTGGTGTGTGGCTCAGTATTGAGCTTACCTGGTAGGTAAGTTTGCTGGTAGCCAAATATGTATGTTAATACACCATAGCCAAATATATTGGCTGGATTGACACATGGTATCGATGTTTTCTCCCATATGATTAATATATGCCACCACTGTGATATTATCAATTCGTGGGTGGACATGTAGATGGTGCATTATTAGCAGTAGGCTTTTAGCCCATAAAACGCACCCAACACCAGTGTTTTTAGTAATTAATTATTTTGTAGGTTTATCCAAGTCTGCTTTACTCTTTGGCAATGTTACAGACATATGGATAACGTTAATTGTAAATCCCAGAAAGTCCAGTTGTGGATGCCGTCAACTTAGATTTATCTGGATGGAGATGACCCCAGAGTTTCACCCTATGTTTGGTAGCTAAAACTGCTGATTTAGCTAGATCCAGGATTTTTTCCCCACAAATGATATATCATCAGGATATGCCATGACAATAAGTTTTTGTTTCTAATATTGCCAAGGCCCGTTTTAATATCTTGGTGGAAAGTCTTGGGGCTGAAGTTAGACCATTAGGCAACGCCATGCCCTGCCATTGTTGCCCCATCCAGTTAAATTTTAGGCATTGACAATGATCCCTTCATGTCTCCCAAAACAAGTGTAATATTCCCCCTGTTAGTACAGGTCATACACCTTTGTGTTCTGGAACCTGATCCACCTTCCGGTGGTACGTCCCTTTTGTCAACTTGGCCTAAAAAGGACCTTCGTGGTGCTGCGTGGCCCTCATGCTTTCACCAGCGTCCTGGTGTTGATACCTGCTGGTGGATGCATAGGGGTGCTGTCGTTGCTGATGACGCTCGTCATCTCTGTACCATTGTCTGGGCGAGCAACTAATGATATGCCCGCTGTCAGAAGTTTTGAAATCTTCTTTAGTTTGACCTCCTGGGTTTTTGTGCCAGTCCCACTGTACCCCCAGATCGCATTGTTTGCTGCAAGCATGCTTAAAACAAAGTAAAGTTCACAGGAGGCCTATACTTCTGCGTAATTTTGTTGCCTGTTCCTGCAGAGGATGGAAGTACAGGTAGTCGATGCTGGCCGCCAGCCTGGTCTGTAATGGTACTTTTCGTTGATCCGTAATTTTGGTGATCACTCCCAGTAGCTCCTTAGGATTCTGCACCCCCTGCACACTGTCGTTTTCTTCAGCCACGTCCCCTTCTTCCGGACCAGCCCAGCCCTGGTCCACAACGCATTCCTCTATCGAGGGAGATGCATTGTTTTACAGCCCTCGATAAGGTGCTGTTGTGGGAGTGCGAAGACTCCCATAGTGAGCTTGCTCCATCTCCCGGAGCAAGTCACGGGCGGACCTCTGCTGCACTCGGGCAGCGCGCCTCTTCGGCCGGACTCAGATGAGTATGATCGGCCGGGCTGAATCCTGCTGGGCTTTGCCTCCAGCCTGCTGCGCTGCTTTGAGCTGTACGACTCATGGCGCTGGATTCAGCTTGGAGTCGGTAAGTGGACCTTAGTAACCACGCCAACGGTCACTTTCACTGCCCTTAGGCAGTGCGTCCTTCTGGCCGGACTCCCTGAGTCTATCGGCCATACCGACTCCTGCCTGCCTGCAGCCCGCTGTGTTGTTTCCAGGTATACAGCTCGCGGTGCTGGGCTCAGCCTGCGCCGGTCGTACCCGGCTGTCGGCTGCCGGAACCTTCCTAGTTCCTCACAGCCTGCGTTCCTGGAGCCGGTGGACGTCTCTGTGTCGGCTGCCGGGACCTACCTGGTTCCCCGCAGCCTGCGGTCCTAGAGTCGCTGGTAGCTCGTGGCTGTAGGCTGCTGGAAACTGCCTTGTTCCCCACGGCAGCCTGTGGTCCAGGTGTCCGTTTTTTCTTCCCTTTGTCCAACGTGCTGTAACATAAAGCACAGCAAGGGGAAGAATACAACATCAGTTTTTCCTTACCTGTGAGGGTCCGTTTGAATTTTTCCCGCGGGAGCGCTCCACCCCCGCCCATCGCTGTTGCACTGCGTGAGAAGCAATGGCGCGCACGCGTGCTGGCGGGGTCTTCACGTAGTCACTCACGTGACTCCGAAGTAAAATAAACAGATAAAGTGCAATAGGCTGTTATTGTTCAGAGTTTGGAGTTTGGTGATGGACCCTCCACCACCTCCAGTTTAAATTCCATTTAGAATATTTTTGGAGGACCAGGGAGTTACTCTAGGCTTCAGCCTATGAAGCCTAATGGTAAATCTGGCCCTGGTGAGAGATGAAACTGGAGTATAATCAGGATAAATTCACCCAGTGTACTTGCTGGTGCATTAATCCAGTGTTTGCTATTGGCTTAAGGCCATTGGCAAATTATTTGTCTCTGTCGATCAATAATGTTATGCCAGAGCATGCATTAAAAAAAACATGGGATAACAACAGCCTGTTTCATCTACCAGTCATGCAGTTCTCTCTACCATAACCCTACATAATCCACAGGTTGATGTAAAAAAAAATGCTTTGCAAAGTTTCTCTCTTCCTTCTTATCATTCCTAACAATGGACGTTGAGGAAATTCCCCAGTCTTTTTGTACTTTTTTAATGTCCTGTAATCTATATGCCTCAAAATGGTCGATTTTGTTTTCTCACCTCACGTTACCTCAGCATCGATGCCAGGCATTAATTTTTCTTGTATGTTCGGAACTGCAAAAAATCATTGCATTGCTGATTCATCAATGAATAAAGATGTTTACCTCAAAATATGAGGTTGACACAGGAAATGTCCTATGGGAAGATCTCATGCCATCACAACTTCCATCCAGTGGCCTTGACATCCACCATCATGAAGTGCTTTGAGAGACTAGTTATAGAGCGCATTAAATCCAAGCAGCCTTGACCCACTGCAGTTCACCTACTGCCAATACAGCTCCACGATGCCATTGTCCTAGCCCCACACTCATCCCTGGAACACCTGGATAAGAGAGACACCTACATCAGACTCGTATTCATAGACTACAGCTCTGCCTTTAAAACAATTATATCATCCAAGCTCATCATCAAACTCACGGGACCTGTAGTCAGCACACATCTCTGCAACTGAATCCTCGACTTCCTGACCAACAGACCCCAATCAGTGAGGATAGAGAACAAATTTGAAACATATAAGATTGTTAAGTGCTTGGACACGCCAGAGGCAGGAAACATGTTCCCGATGTTGGGGGAGTCCAGAACCAGGGGCCACAGTTTAAGAATAAGGAGTAAGCCATTTAGAACCGAGACGAGGAAACATTTTTTCTCACAGAGAGTGGTGAGTCTGTGGAATTTTCTGCCAAAGAGGGCGGTGGAGGCAGGTTATCTGGATGCTTTCAAGAGAGAGCTAGATAGGGCTCTTAAAAATAGCAGAGTCAGGGGATATGGGGAGAAGGCGGGAACGGGGTACTGATTGGGGATGATCAGCCATGATCACATTGAATGGCGGTGCTGGCTCGAAGGGCCAAATGGCCTATTCCTGCATCTATTGTCTATTGTCTATTGTCTATTGTCTATTGTCTAAATCATCCTCCACGATAATCCTCAACACAGGTGCTCCGCTAGGATGTGTTCTCATCCCCCTTCTTTACACCTTGTACACCCACAACTGTGCAGCCATGTACATATCTAATACAATTTACAAATTTGCAGACAATGCCACCATTGTGGGCTGGATATCAAATAATAATGAGACAGAGTACAGGAAGGAGATCCTGGTGTCGAGACACCAGCCTTTTCCCAATGTCAGCAAGACAAAGGAGATAGTGCTTGGCTTTAGGAAGTGATGTGGTACACATGCCCCAATTTACATTGACAGCACTGTAGTAGAGATCTTTGAAAGCTTCAAATTCCTCGGAGAAAATATCGCCAACTTCACCTGGATCACCCATATTGAAGCAATGGCATAGAAATCACACCAACCAGTCTGTGGCGCATATCAACTCCTACCTTGACAAGAACCTCGACCCACTGCAGTTCGCTTACTGCCACAACAGGTCAACGGTGGATGCGATCTCACTGGATCGCCACTCCGCTCTGGGCCATTTGGACAACAAAAACTCGCATGTCAGGCTGTTGTTCATAGATCACAGCTCGGCGTTTAATACCATCATCCCCTCCAAGCTGGTTACCAAGCTCATGGATCTGGGTCTCTGCACATCCCTCTGCAATTGGATCCACGACTTTCTCATCCACAGACCAGTCTGTCTGTATTGGTGGAAATATGTCATCCTCGATAACAATCAGGTCGGGAGCACCTCAAGGCTGCATGCTCAACCCCCTGCTGTACTCACTCAGTGATGTGCGGTGAGGTCAATGGCTGGGGATGCACTGGCTAGTATCAGTGGCCTGGCCATCCCTGTATTGATCACCGTGTCTCCCCGGGGAGAGAGAGTGGTGGAGCTGGGACATGTGCGTGGAGCACGGTGACTGGAGGGGCAGAAGCGTTGCCCCGGGACCGTGAGGGAATGACCCACCTCCCCTTCTCCCCCTTCTCCATACCCCCTCACACACCCCTCCCCGTCTACCCATTGCTTCCCCCTCCACCACTCCACTCTCTCTCCACCCCTCTATCCCCCATCTACCCGGGGTAGATCTACCCAAGCCGACAGTACATTACCCCAGCGCGGGGCTCCCTTAGCCGCGGGGCCCAATTGGGAGCTCTCAGCGGCCCAGAGCCTCCGAATGAGCCGCTACAAATCAACAAATCAACTTGAGGGGTTGAGCAATCAGAGGGTAGGCTCAGCTCGTCGCTGCCTCACCTCTCATCTCTCCCTGTATGCAGTGGAGCTGTGCAAATTTGGCAATTTTGACTATAAAAAATGATTAGATTCATATAGAAATTACATTTATAACAGATCAGTTGAAAAATCATTATATTTATTTTATTTTATTATTATTTCTCTTTACTTTTCTTAAAAGCCATTTTAATAATAATAATATAATAATAATATTTATTTATATAGCACTTTTCAACAAAACCAGTATTTGAACCAAAGTGCTTTACAGAGAAATGGGAGTATGACAGGTGAGACTCTGCCTCCCCTGACCGCACGTCCCTGCTCTACACTCATGACTGTGCAGCCGGACATAGTGCGAACTCCATCATCAAGTTTGCCGACGACGCCACTGTTGTGGGATGAATCACAGAAGGTAATCAATCAGAGTATAGAAGTGAGATCGACTGAAATGGTGCCAGCACAACAACCTGGCTATCAACACCAGTAAAACCAAGGAAATTATTGTGGATTTTGGAAGGCGTAGGATATGGGTCACACAATATCAACTATATCGATGGTGAAAAGGGTCAAGAATTTGAAATTCCTTGGTGTGATTTCCGAAGATCTTTCCTGGTCCCAGCACACTGATGCAATTATAAAGAAGGGACACCAGCGCCTCTATTTCCTGAGAAGATTACAGAGAGTCGGTTTGTCAAAGAGGACTCTCTCGAACCTCTACAGGTGCACAATAGAGAGCATGCTGACTGGCTGCATCGTGGCTTGGTTCGGCAACTTGAACGTCCAGGAGCAGAAAATAATGCAGAAAGTTGTGACCACTGCCCAGTCCATCACTGGGTCTGACCTCCCCATCATCAAGGGATCTATCGCAGCCGCTGCCTCAAAAAGGCTGCCAACATCATCAAACACCCACACCATCCTGGCCACACACCCATCTCTCCGTTGCTAACGGGAAGAAGGTAAAGGAGTCTGAAAACGCTACCATATATTGCTATGATTTTTGGCCATCTTACTCACAGTCCTCCTCCGCTGAGGCAGCCCCAAGGATTTTTCCAATCGATGAAAAATAAAATAGTTATTAATGTTTAAAAAATTTGAGATCAGCTGATAGGTCCTCTCGCTGGTTTCTGAGCTGCCAGCCTACCAGCCCTGAGTGACTGATCTGCCAGCCCACCAGCCCTGAGTAACTGAGCTGCTAGCCCATCAGCCCTGGGTGACTGAGCTCCCAGCCCACCAGCCCTGAGTGACTGAGCTGCCAGCCCACCAGCCCTGATTGACTGAGCTGCCAGCCTACCAGGCCTGAGTGACTGGGCTGCCAGCCCACCAGGCCTGAGTGACTGAGCTGCCAACTCAATAATCCATTTGCCCCACAATGTCCATACTAGCCCTCTGGAAACCAGTCCCTTCAGCCCACAACAACCATACTAGCGCTCCAGAAAGCCCACCCCCCCCCCCCCCCCCCCCCCCCCCCCCCCCAGGAATATATTGGAATTGGTGGAGAGGTGGAATATTGCGTTGGGGACTAGCCCTCCCATGTGAACATGGGACCCAACGGTGACTTAGTTTAAGCGAGCCCTTATCTAAAAAAAAGATCTGTGACTGGGTTTGGGATAAGGTGGGACAACAGAGAGAGAAGGAATAGGTGATGTTTCCGGTCGAGCCCTTCTTCTGACTGGTTTGGGATAAGGGAAACGAGAGATATAGACGGTGATGTGGAGAGATGAAGAACAATGAATGAAAGATAAGCAAAAAAGTAACAATGATAAAGGTAACAGGCCATTATAAGTTGTTTGTAGGGTGAAAATGAGAAACAAGTGTGACTTAAGTGGGGAGGGATAGAGAGAGAGAGGGAATGTTGGGGCTACCTGAAGCCAAGGTAGAGATGGTTACTGAATCTGTCATATATATCCACACCTAATTTGCAACAATGCTGTCATCTCTGGAAACCCCTTTAAAATACTGCTGAGTCAACTGTCTGTGGTGATCTTTGTGTTTGATGCTATGAATTTGGGGCCAGGAACTAATCAGCTCGCAAAATAGTAATGCTGGTGTCTAAAGGATCCAACAAGTAAAACTGTATCCATGGTTTTGTAGTAATTTGGTTTTGTAGCAATTTCATGAGCATTCCTCCTTTCATTCCAGGACAATATTATTATGCTCTTTGTGTGCCTGGCATCTCTACTCAAAAAGGCCTGGTGCACAATATGGTTCTCCACATATTAATCAACAATCCAAATGATATGTTACAGTGAGCAGAATTTAAACTCTATAATCTGAAGGTTAACATCTCAATTTTAGAGGGATTATTGTATCTGAAATCATGGAGATTCTTTATATTCTTTATATTACACATGTTATCAGGAATAGGTCTGATGAAATAGGGGGATATACACCCTATTTCATATACAAATACTTTTTAAATTATACCATTAAAAATCTTGCATATCGCATCTGTGAATGTTCTAGGGAGCCGCGCGTGCGGTGGGAGTGACCCGGGGAGCCACGCGAGCACGATCCACCCACCAAACTCACCCCATTCCAGGGAACTGTGGTGAAGCCGGGCGGCGAGGCCTGTCTGGGCCGAAGGGGCCTCTGGCGATGGGAGCCTTGGCGGCAGCTTGAGCCTCGACGGCAACGGAATCATCAGCGGTGGGGGTGGGGCCTTGGCGGCAACAAAGCATCGGCGGCGGCAGCAGGAACCTCGGTGGCGGTGGAGCGTGGGGGGAGAGGATGGGGAAGACAATGGGGACCCGGCGTGGGGGGACTGCCGTGAAGGACGATGGGAGAATAAAGGGGGACCCAGTGTGGGGTCGGGAGCAATGTCGTTTTAGAATCCTCCGCCCAGGGGATAAGTCTGCGTTTGATTGTTTGTTTGTTTGTTTGGTCCGGTTCGTTCCGGTGAAGGCGGTGTGCAACACAATTTAAAAATGTATATCATTTTCTTGGAGTGTAGATATACTTTTGGAGTATTAATGAGCAATTCAGGACCATTTGTTGTGGCTGGTCCAGTTGAGATTCTAAAGATAGACAAATAAGCTGGAGTAACTCTGCGGGTCAGACAGCATCTCTGGAGAAAAGGAATAGGTGACATTGAGACACTTCTTCAGACAGATTTTAGTCAGTTGTGACCTTTGATTGTTAGTGGCAAGGAAC
Source organism: Leucoraja erinaceus (assembly GCF_028641065.1). Taxonomy (NCBI): domain Eukaryota; kingdom Metazoa; phylum Chordata; class Chondrichthyes; order Rajiformes; family Rajidae; genus Leucoraja; species Leucoraja erinaceus. The sequence continues at coordinate 8,102 of NW_026576705.1, forward strand.
ATGGCAAAGATAACACTGTTGAATATATCCGATAGCTGAACTGACCCTCTATTGTTGGAGATAGTTGTTGCCTGGAAATATTATGGCACAAAACCTACTTATTGGCCCAAAACTGAATGTGTTTGGATCTTGCTGTGTGCGAGCAGAATTGCTTCATCAGCTAAAGAATGATTGAATGAATGAATGAATGAATAAGTTTGATGACCAAGTATTCACATACAAGGAATTTGCCTTGGTGCTCCGCCCACAAGTGACAACATGACATACAGTGACAGTTATGAATGACACATAAAACATTAAATATTAATAATAAAACATTATCGATTAAACATGTGAATTAAATAAAATACTGGAGCAAAATGAGGCAACAGGTTTTTGGTTATTGAGTAGAGCTGCTACTCGTAGGGAAAAAAGCAGTTTTTATGTCTGGTTGTGGCAGCTTTGACAGTCCGGAGTCGCCTTCCAGAGGGAATTGATTCAAAGAGTTGAATCAGTGATTTAATGAGTCTTGAGTGGCTTTGAACATTGCACCATTTTCAGCAGATACCTCCAGTTTTGACCATATGAGGAACAACAGTGACCGAGCCTCAAAATTACTTCAATGGTCAGACACCATTTTAGCATGAAAGCTGTTGCATAAATACAAGTCTTTAATTAATTAGACAGCAGAAACATGGAGAGTTGTTGCAGTTAGGGAAAATGATAAATCAAAGGCCACCTTAGATTATTGAGACAGGGTGGAGAGAATAAAATAAATGTCTGTGGCAGGATGAAGTCCGAAAGAAATCCTATGACACAGGCAACATGTGCCATTCAATCCTTATTAAATGGCACATGCCCATCCGATCCCAGTTAATGGCAAGAGCCTTAACAACATTAATCTGCAGAGGAATCTTGGAGTCCAAGTCCACAGGATCATGAAAGTGCCACCTCAAGTAGATAGTGTTTAAGAAGGCACATGGTGTGCTAGCCTTCATCAGTAAGGGCATTGAGTATGAATCAGGAAGTCACGTTGCTGCTTTATAGGAGTTTGGTGAGACCAAATTTGGAGTATTGTGTGAAGTTCTGTTTGCCCCATTACAGGAAGGATGGAGAGCACCGAGGTGGTTTCCAGAATGCTGCCTGAACTAGAGGGTATTAGATATAAGGACAGGTTGGACAAGCTAGGATTGTTTTCTCTGGAACATTAGTACTTCAGGAGGGACCCGTCAGAAGATTCTGACTGTCTACCCTTTCAATGCCTCTGTGCCCTTTAAATTTTAGATCATTTTGAGAGCATTAATAAGGTAAAGAGTCATAATTTTTGTCCCAGGTACAAAAGTTCAAAGACTGGAGGGCAAAGGTTTAAGGTGAGAAGAGCAAAGTTTTGAGGAGATATGCAGGAAATGTTTTCTTATACACAGACAGTTGGGGTGGGGGTGCTTGAAATGTGCTGCTAGATGTGGTGATGGAGGTGGATATGATCCTGGCATTTAAGAGACCTTTAGGGAGGCACATGGATATGCAGGGAATGGTAATATATGGACCATATACAGGCAGAGAAGATTAGGAGGAATTTTACTTTTCGCCAGAGATGCTGTCTGACCCGTTGAGTTACTCCAGCTTTTTTGAGTCTATCTTTGGCAGAGAAGATTGGCTGGCATCATGTTCAGCGTGGACATTGTGGGCTGAAGGGCCTGTTCCTATGGTGTACCACTCTATGTTCTATTCATGCCAGCTGTGGATGGTAAAGGCATGTTACTTGCAGCTGATCTATCATGAGGAGATTTACGGGCGAGAGATTAAAGGCAGGAAAGAGATCAACCTGGCACCTTTAAAGGCCAGTCGCACTTTCACAACCTCTGCTGAGTTTGCCCTTGACTCTTACTCGCAACATGGTCGTCACGAGGTCATAGAAGGTCATAGGAGGTCATACGTAGGTCGTAGCAGGCCGTGATGCTAGTCGTAGGTACTCGTGGCATCAAGTAGGTCGGGGGAATTTTTCTTGCCTGATGAAAAATGTCCACGAGTAAAAAAGGTCGTGAATTAGGTCGTGAAAGTGGGACAGGCCCTTAAGATACAACCAGTGTAACTGTTGGAAATTGGAGATGAAAAAGAATGCTGAAAGCACCCAACAGATCCAGCAGCATTCGTGGAGAGATAAAATCTGAGTTAACATTACAGTTTGATGCCTTTTCTTCAGTGCTGTCCAGTTCTGATATAAACTGATATTGGAGAGGCTGGTTATCTGAAATTGTTGAATTCCACGTGGAGTCTATGTGGAGGCAATGCTACAGTGGTCATGGGATATTTCAATATGCAGGTAAACTGGGAAAATCAGGTTGGTACAGGAGCCCAAGAAAGGGAATTTGAAGGGTGCCACCAAGGTGGATTCTTAGAGCAGCTTGTAGTGGAGCCTACCAGGGAAAAGGCACTTCTGGATATGTGGTATGTAATGAACCGGATTTGATAGGGGAACTCAAGGTAAAGGAACCACTAGGGAGAAGTAACCACAATATGATAAGTTTTAATCTGCAATTTGCGAGGGAGAAGGTGAAATTGAATGTGTCAATATTGCAACTTTGCTAGAGGACTACTGGGACATGAGGGTGGAACTGGCCAAAGTTGACTGGAAAGGGACCCTAGCAGGGATGACGCTGGAACAGCAATGGCAGGAATTTCTGGAAATAATTCGGAAGATGCAGGATCTTTTCGTTCCAAAGAGGAAGAAAGATTCTAGGGGAAGAATAAGGCAACCATTGCTAACAAGAAAAGTCAAGGGCAGTATAAAACTAAAAGAGAAGGCATCGCAAATATTAGTGGGAAACCAGAGGATTGGGAAGCTTTTAAGGAACAACAAAAGGTAACTAAAAAGGCAATACAGGGAGAAAAGATGAAATGCGAAGGTAAACTAGTCAAAATATTAAAGAGGATAGCAAGAGTTTCTTCAGTTACATAAAGAGTAAGAAAGAGGAAAGAGTGGATATTGGACTGCTGGAGAATGATGCAGGAGAAGTGAATAAAGAAATGGCAGAGGAGTTGAATAATGTTTTTGCATCTGTCTTCACAGTGGAAGACACCAGCAACATGCCTGAAATTCGAATGAGTCAGGGGGTGGAAGTTAATGGAGTGGCTATTACTAGGGAGAAGGTGCTTGGAAAGCTGAAAGGGCTGAAGGTGGATAAGTCACCTGGAAAAGATGGATTGCACCTTAGGGTTCTGAAAGAGGTGGCTTTAGAGATTGTGGAGGCATTGATAGTGATATTTCAAGAAACACTAGAGGCAGAAGTGGTTCCAGATGATTGGGAAATTGCCAATTTTACCCCGTTACACAAGAAGGGAGCAAAGCAGAATAGTGGGAACTATAGGCCGGTTAGTCTGACTTTGATGGTTGGTAAGATTTGAGTTCATTATAAAGGATGAGGTTAAGGGGTACTTTGAAGTTCACGATAAAATAGGCTGGTTAGCATGGTTTTGAGAAGGGGATGTCTTACATTTTGGTAGTAGGAATAAAGGCGTAGATTATTTTCTAAATGGGGAGATAATCCAGAAATCGGAGGTACAATGGGACTTGAAAAATGCTGGTGCAGGATTCCTGAAAAGATAATCTGCAAGATGAAACGGTAGTAAAGATAGCAAATGCAACGCTAGCATTTATTTCAAGAGGGCTTGTATACAAAAACAGAGATGTTGTGAAGGCTCTATAAGATGCTGGTCAGGCAGCATTTGGAATATTGTGAGCAATTTTGAGCACCATATCTGAGGAAGGATGTGCTGGTTCTGGAGAGGGTCCAGAGGAGGTTTACAAGAATGATCCCAGGAATGAGTAGGTTAACATATGATGAGCGTTTGATGGCACTGGGCCTGTACTCACTGGAGTTTAGAAGAATGAGGGGAACCTCATAGACATGTATAGAATAACGAATGGCTTGGATAGAGTGGATGTGAAGAGGATGTTTCCACTTGTGGGAGAGTCGAGGATGAGAGGTCAAAGCCACAGAATTAAAGGACATTCTTTGAAGAGATAAGGAGGTATTACTTTACTCAGAGGGTGGTGAATCTATGGAATAATTTGCCACAGAAGACTGTGAAGGCCAAGTCAGTGGATATATTTAAGGCAGAGATAGATAGATTATTGGTTAGCACAGGTGCCAGAGGTTTGGGGAGATGGCAGGCGATTGGTGTTAGGAGGGAGAGATACATGAGCCATGATTGAATGACACAATAGACGAAGGGCTGAATGGCCTAATGCTGCTCCTATCACTTATGATCTTGTGATCTTATGGAGTCCCCTGGGCTGTGAGCAGTTCCTGGTTTTATTTTTTTCTTTAAGTATTTCTCCTCTTTGAGGAAAGAAAATACAGGTAGTTCACCTACAATGCGTTTTTCCGGAACACAATTTGGATATAATGTGATTGATGATTTAGGGAATGTTATTTGTATTATGTGGGTCAAATTGGTTGTAATGCGATTCTAAGGGAGCACAAGAGAACCATTTAAAAGCTTTGGAAAAAAACACTGGGAAAAAAACAACTGGTTCCATGTAACCTCCCCACAATAACCATTGTCTCTTAAGAACAGAGTTGTTACTTAATCTGTGTGTGGTCGTGGAAATTGACAAGCGATTGCTTCTATTGATACGTGCAACAATAATCCATTAAACAATGTAACATGCCGCCTTTTAGCTTGCAGGAACAAAAATACCAGCTCACCGCTGTGCTCCAGATAGGGCGTTAGGCGCTAGTGAGTTTAAGACTCGCAATAACATTATCTTTCCATAGAATTTTCAAAAATAAAGGTCCTTTTGGTAGCTGTAAGCCGTTTTAATTAAAGCATTTGACTATGAATTTATTGCCAAATGCACTTTATTCCATCATAGATAAACATTTATTAAAGCACTCGTTTCAGTCATTAAAATAGTTTGTACAACAATCTACTTTTTGATGTATGTTAGATTATGTGCACGGTTAAAAAGTACTGCATCACATAATTTAACTGCGGGACTGCAAGGAAAGTTGACTTGACCTAATGGGCAAAAACATCTGACTGAGAACTTGGGAGAGTTTTATTCAAATATTGAGAGTGAATTGGAGATCAAACGTTTTGCTTATTTTGCCATATAATTCCATATCCCAGTGTGTGAGAAGTGAAATAGGAAAATATTGTCAAAGCAACATGTACGTACATTGTAGAACTAACATCTCAAGTATGTTCTCAGTGAAATCATCCTCTTTGTTCTATTATGTACATTGTTTGTTCTGTCTGAACAAAGACATAAAGATATCATTGGCCTTCATCTGTGTTGGTTACACTTTGTAGAGAGAATGGAGATCAGATTTTGTTCAAATGACTCGATACTTTGTAGAAAAGCTGCCTTTGGCAATCGTCACTAACAATTAAGAAATATTATAACAGTAATATTGTTTTTGCCGAAAGAAGTAGTAATTTAACCATAAAATAGTTTGGAAATCTAAACTTCAAGCCTTGGATTTTCCTCATCCTGAACAGCAATGTGTTATTGCTGAGAGAAAAGAAAATGAATTATTACAACCATCAATGTTTGGTTAAAATAGTAAAATGACCACTTGATGCAGCACTGCCAGTGATCCACATCAAAAACAAGACCACCTCCAGTACTAGGCCAGAAAGTCTGTCCTTTCAAAAAATCTGGGCTGGGAACCAGCAAGCTAATTCTTTTGTGTCGGAAGGAACTGCAGATGCTGGTTTTATCCGAAGTTAGACACAAAAAGCCGGAGTAAATCAGTGGGACAGGCAACATCCCAGGCAACAGAAGGAATGGGTGATTGCAATGCATTTCGTTGTCAATGCATTTCGTTGTCTCTGTACTGTACACTGACAATGACAATTAAAATTGAATCTGAATCGGACATTTCTGGTTGGACCCTTCTTCAGACTGAAAGTCACGGGAAAGGGAAATGAGAGATAAAGATGATGATGTAGAGAGATACAGAACAAATGAATGAAAGATATGCAAGGTTTCTTTTATAACTTTTACTTTTTTACATATCTTTATTTCATATGTTCTATATCTCTCTACATCTCGTTTCTCTTTCCCCTGTCTCGAGAAGGGCAGTTGACACGAAACGTCACCCATTCCTTCTCTCCAGAGATGCTGCCTGTCCCGCTGAGTTACTGCAGCATTTGGTGTCTATCTTCAGCCAGAAAGTTTGTCCTTTCAAGAAATCTGGGCTAGGAGCCAGCAAGCTAATTATGTTGCTGCATTCACAAGTCTCACTCACTGTCACTTGAACACATTGCTGAAAGAACTGGACTCCAGCTGAGTTTGAGAATGGACAGCCTCATTTAAATAAAAACAAATAAGCCACGTGGATTGCATGAAGGTAAGGAAACAAGGCCAAGTCATTGGGGAAAACTCAAAGACAGGAACCCCAGCTACCTTATCTCTGATCGCCTATTATAATAAAGGATTATCAGGAATGTAAAATTACTTTTATCTGGAATAAACATAAACAATGGTAAAAAACTGTCTTCACATTGTGTCTGAAGAAGGGTTCCAACTCGAAACATCATTTATTCCATTTCTCCAGAAGATACTGCCTGACCCACAGAGTTATTCCAGCATTTCATGTCTACCTTCAGCATAAATCAGCATCTGCAGTTCCTTCCATCACATTGAGTTGTATGGCACATGTGGTATAAAATCAGAAACTGATTAGATGGTTCAATATTGGAAATCCATGAATCGCTGTGGATCATCGTTAGCGCCAGTGCCATCAGTAATAATCTGCTCTACAAAGCCCTTTTTTAAAACTTTATACAGCGGAAAAACAGGCCTTTCACCCCACTGAGTCCATGCTGCCCAGTGATCTGCATACATCAGCATTATCCTACACACTAGGGACAATTTTACAATTTTTACCGAAGCCAATTAACAAAACTTTACGCCATTGGAGCGTGGGAAGAAACCGGAGCACCCGGAGAAAACCCATGCAAGTGACGGGGAAAATGGACAAACTCCGTACAGACAGCACCCATAGCCAGGATAGAACCCGGGTCTCTGGCACTGTAAAGCAGCAAATCTACAGCTGCGCCAGATATTGATTTTGCCAAAACCACTGGGCTCGAAACCACATCTCAACCTTGGATCAAATACAGACGATAGAGCTAAAGTTACGATCCTTGACATCAAGGTTCCACTTGACCCAAACATGACATCAGGCACCTCTGGAAGAACTAAAGGGCCTGTCCCACTTGGGCGATGGGTCTTTTTAACGTAATGCAGCGGAGTGGGGTCGCTATTTACTTACAGGCACTCGAGGGCAGCCGTAGGCCATCTCCTTCCGTGACCGGCCATTTTGATTGGCTCATTGGAGTTTCACGACCTAGGAAGACCTACCGGTAGGTAAAATGCCCGCTAAACTTTATTAAACTTCTTAAAAGTGTCTCCACTCCTTCTCCCCCCCCCCTCTCTCTCCCCTTCTCTCCCTTTCTCTTCCCCTTCTCTCCCCTTCTGTCTCCCTTCTGTCTCCCTTCTGTCTCCCTTCTGTTTCCCTTCGCTCTCCTTCTCTCCCCCTTCCCCCCCCCCCCCCCGCTCTCTAAAGGACTTACGGTACTCTGTGGCAGCCATTTACCTTCCTCATCATCGCGCAGACAGCACTCCCCCGCTTTCTCTGGCGATGTGTTTGTGTGCGTGTGTGTGTGTGTGTGTGTGTGTGTGTGCGCGTGCGTGTGTGTGTGTGCGTGTGTGTGTGTGTGTGTGTGTGTGTGTGTACATGTGCGTGTGTGTGTGTGTGTGTGTGTGTGTGTGTGTGTGTGTGTGTGCGTGTGCGTGTGTGTGTGTGTGTGTGTGTGTGTGTGTGTGCATGTGTGTGTGTGTGTGTGTGTGCATGTGCATGTGTATGTGCATGTGCGTGTGTATGTGTGTGTGCGTGCGCGCGCGTGTGCGTGTGTGCGTGTGCGCGTGCGTGTGTGCGTGTGTGCGTGTGTGCGCGTGTGCGGTCGGTAGATGCAGCTCGCGGTTTCAACGCGGACGGTCGATCCAGCTCGAGGTTTTCCAGGCGAGTGCCCTTGAGCTTGAAGGTCGAAGGCACTCTTCTAGACTCGCGGATTAGGTCGCCCAAGTGGGACAGTTCCTTTAGTCACTGGGAATACTGACGTCAAGGAGTAAACAATTGTTGGAATGAAACTCAAGTAAAGGAAAATCTTTCTGGCCATTGGTCAATCATCCCACCGCTGGAACATCATTGCAGACGTTCTTCATGGCATTGTCCCACGCCCATCCATCCTCAGCGCTTCATCAATGACCTTCTTCCCACAATAAGATTAGAAATGAGGAGTTTTGCTGTTGAATGCACTGTGTTTATTTCCATTTGCATCCCTCAGCAAATGAAGCAGTTCTGTGGTTCTATGGGCAAGACCATGGCAACATTCTGGCATGGACTGTCCACTGACAATTAACAGTCTCACCCTACAATTACCAGGTAGTGAACACAAGAGAATGTCTAACCACCAATGTATGACATTCAGCAGCATCAACATCACCAGGTTCCTACTTTCACCATTCTAAGGTCACTGCTGGCCAGGCACCTCACTGGGCAGACAGATACATATTTTGGTCTCAAGAGCAGGTTAGAGCCTGGCGGTATTCCCTTCTCAATCCCTTTCTTCATCCTCTCAGCCACCTTCCTATCACTGCTCTCTTCACTTTATTGAATATCCCCCTCGCCATTCTTTCTTTTTGTTGCTTTTCTTCTGTTTTCCTCTTGATCTCTCAGTCTCAGTCACTTAGCACTTTCTTTCCCAACTGCTCCACTCCCCCATCTATCAGCCTCTCCTCATTTGTAGGGAGAAACAGCAGATGCTGGTTTAAACTGAAGGTAGGCACAAACAACTGGAGTAAATTAGCGGGTCAGACAGCATCTCTGGAGAAAAGAAATAGGTGATGTTTTGGTTCGAGACCCTTCTTCAGACTGAAGAAGGTTCTCGACCCAAAGCATCACCCATTCCTTTTCTCCAGAGATGCTGTCTGACGCACTGAGTTACTCCAGCTTTTTGTGTCTATCTTGGTCTCTCCTTATTCATGTGCTCTCCCCTATGGCACATCCTCTCCCACTTTTCTTATATGTTTAAAGAAACTGTACGTATATATACTGTCCACCAAAACTCCCACCTCTAGTCCTGGATCAAATAATGCACGATTTCTGACCACAACGTCAAAAATAGGGCGGAACCATGGGGCAGTGGTAGAGTTGCTGCCTTACACTGCTTGCAGCGCCAAAGACCAGGATTCAATCCCAATTACGGGTGCTGTCTGTACGAAGTTTGTGTGTTCTTCCCATGACCGCGTGGTTTTTCTCCAAGATATTCGGTTTCCTCCCACACTCCAAAGACGTACAGGTTTGTAGGTTAATTGGTGTACGTGTAAATTGTCCCAAGTGAGGGATAGTATTAATTTGCGCGGATCCCTGGTCGGTGCGGGCGTGGTGGGCCGAAGGGCCTGTTTCCGCACTGTATGTCTAAACTAAACTAAACTAAACACTGCCTTTAGTGTTGAGTGTTCCCACAAAGTCCACTGACATAATTCAAAAATCATTAATTTGTAGACAACGAGATCATACATTTCATTTGATTGTCAGTTGGCACATGGGAGTTGGCAACATGTACAATTTGCTCTACAGTCAATTGAATCTTCAAATATTTTTACTGCTGTGTGAGGGGAAAGTTGTGGTCAAATTCTCTCACAGTTTGATGAATTAGATTTAGGGGTCGATTGGGCTCCATAAAGATGTAAAATTGATTCTTAATTACCTGAATGTTAAATGGGTGTGAACAACTGTGGAGATTCAAGAACACATTTCTCTGGTTGCTGGTCTGTCCATCTGTTTGTCTGCCCATCTTTCTCATTCCAAAAGCAAGTTTTTTCCCCTCATTGTACATTACGAGAGCGCTGTGGCTGCCAGCCATTAACATTCTCCAGGCAGCCTGGACCACAGCAATAACCAGTTTAGCTTTAAACAGCACATTTAGAGACCTCATAGGCCTTTGAGAAAAGTAGCTTCCTGTGCCTAACACTGATTGTTTTTCTTTCACGCTCCTTCCAGTGCTTGAACGCTGCGACTACTTTGCATCAGATGATCTCATCCAGCTGCCTGATTATTAATGTACGCACACTTCAAAACCATGTTTTTGGAAACTGTTTCCCATCTCCAAAACTGACTGCTTCTAACAATTTTAGTACTTAACTGGACTAAGTGGGACCCATTGGGTCCCAGTCACACGGGAGGCCTGGTCCCCCAACGCAACCCATTCCCCAACGCAATATTCCACCACTCACCCGTTCCTCCAATGCAATACTCACACATAGCCCCTAACTGCGCAGGCGCGGCTGACGAGTTCCCGTTGTGATGCCCCTGATCCCCCCTCGCCCCTCATTCCCCCCACTCTGCCCCCCATGTCCTTCCCCCCACACACTTTCTCCATCCCCCCTCACCCCCCTCCCCCCCCATCCACGCTTAGCGGCTCTCCGACGGCGCAGACATTCCCGCCCATTGGGATTCCATTGTGATGCAGAACACGCAGGTATTACTGCGCAGGCACAGCTGATGGGCACGGCAAGGGGAAAAGGGATTTATTAAAGCTTAAATGTGAACAGCAAAATATAACAACAATTTAAATGTTAAAGTTGAGATTTATTCAGTACATTCTTTCTTATTGTGTCTCTTGTTGAGTCCTGCAGCCGGGGGAGGGGCACGACTTCAGGCGTGGGCTGTTGGGGGCCGGTGGGGGAGAAGGGAGGGGGAGGGGGGGGGAGCATCCTGCAGCTGGGGGAGGGGTCAGCTTCAGGAGGGGCTGTTGGGGGCCGGTGAGGATGGGCAAAAATTGTGGTGCTATTGTGTACTGTTTTTGCACAAATGGAATGACCGCGCAAACTAGAAGATAACAAGATCAGAGCTTTAGTTATAGATAGATAGATAGATAGATAGATAGATAGATAGATAGATAGATAGATAGATAGATAGATAGATAGATAGATAGATAGATAGATAGATAGATGGATAGATGCCTCTTTGCATAATGTCTGAGAGGGAGGCAGATAAATGTGGTGCTGTGCAGCTGCTAGTGGGCCGAGTTCCCACTAAACCTGTCCTACCCATGAGCCTGTCCAAATGTGTTTTAAACGTTGCAATAGTATCTGCCTCAACTACCTCCTCCGGCACCTCGTTCCATACACCCACCACCCTTTGTGTGAAAACGTTACCCTTCAGTTTCCTATTAAATCTCTCCTTAAATCTGTGTGTTCTGGTTCTTGATTCCCGTACTCTGGGCAAGAGACTCATGCATCTACCTGATCTATTCCTCTCATGATTTTATACACCTCTATAGCATCACCCGTCATTTGCTTGCACTTCAAGGAATAGAGCCCTAGTCTGTTCAACATCTCCCTATAGCTCAGGCCCTCGGGGTCTAGCAACATCTTCATAAATCTTCTTTGCACCCTTTCCAGTTTTCCTAAATACTCTAAATGTGGCCTCACCAATGTCTTATACAACTGCAGCATGACCTCCCAACTTCTTTACTCAATGCTCTGACTGATGAAGTCCAATGTGTCAAAAGCCTCTTTGACCACCCTATCTAACTGTGATGGCACTTTCAACGAACTATGTACCTGGACTCCTAGATCTGTCTGTTCTACAATGCTCTCCAGAGCCCTACCATTCACTGTGAAGGTTCTGCCCATGTTAGTACACCCCGAATCCAACACCTCACATTTCTCTGTATTAAATTGCATCAACCATTCCTCAGGCCACCTTCCCAACTGATCAAGATACTGCTGCTTTCTTTGGCAACCATCCTCACTATCTACAATACCATTCAGTTTTGTGTTATCTGCAAACTTGCTAACTATGCCATGTGCAATCTCATCCAAATCATTGATGTAGATGACAAACTGTGATGGGTCTAGCACCCGAACCCCGAGGCACACCACTAGTCACATGTCTCCAGTCCGGGTGATTCCTGAGATATGGGAAATGTTTTCCAGGGTAGACACAAAAAGCTAAGATACTAACTAATAGTATTCCTTTATTGTCATTCAGACTTTTCAGCCTGAACGAATTTACGTGCCTTGCAGTCATAACATAGAATAAAATAACAAAACACACAATACACACAGATTTAACATCCACTACAGTGAGTTCACCAGGCACCTCCTCACTGTGATGGAAGGCAAAAGTCTTAAAGTCCTTGTCTCTTCCCTCCTTGTTCTCCCTCTGCGCTGAAGCAATCCAGGCTTCCGATGTAGGGCCCCCCGCCGGGTGATGGTAAGTAAGTCCCGCGGCTGAATCCGAGCTCCGCGAGCGGGCCGATTCAAACTGCACGGACCGGGGCAGTTGAAGCTACTGAAGCTGCCACCCTCCAGTCCAGCGGACAAAGCTGTTGTTGCGGGAGCTCCGGAGAACAGGTCACCAACCTGGGACCTGCGAGCTCCTGACGATGTCGTCCACTGGGCCCGTGGCCGAAGCCTCCGAGGCTCCGAAGTTGGGTCGCCGCTGCCGCAACGCCACCACAGCCCCGAAGTCGGCCAGCCTCGCGTTGGTGAGTCCTGGCTCTGCCTCCGCAGCATCGAGGTCGGTCCCAGTTGGAGACCGTCAGCTCCGCGATTAAGCCTCAGCCCAGACGGAGACGGAGACGGGGAAACTTTCAACACAACACAAAGAATTGTAATATCTCAGTGGGTCAGGCCGCATCATTGGATAAAATGGATGGGTGAGGTTTTGTACCGGGTCACTTCTTCAGCCCAGGTCTGAAGAAGGGTCCAGACCAGAAATGTCACCTATCCATGTTCTTCAGGAATGTTGCCTGGCCTGATGAATTACTCCACCACTTTATATCTTTTTGTGTAAATCAGCATCAGCAAAAGTCCTTTCTTTCTACAACTTTAAAAAAATGTACCTGTTTTCTTTTCCCTCAGGGTTGGTGAAGCCAGTCAAATGAATTGTAATGCTGTCATATTGTAAGGGTGGGAAGCTGAGGAGCCAGATATGGAGTGCATCCAATATCTCCTTAGCATGCCAGTACTTGTACGATGGAGTAAATAGTAAGCCCAGCAGTTCACAATGAGTGAAGGTGCACTACTGTGACATCCCTCTCATCTCCCTCTGATATCCGTGTTCAACTGAGCAGACTGTATCTATGACACACCTGAGCTACAAGCTGCTGACAGATGGACATCGTTTCCCAATGGACTCTCAAGCTGTAAATCAGATCAGATCAGATCAGCCCAGAATTAACATCTCCATTCCAGAAGATGTACAATTTTATGCCAACATTTCGGAAAGAAGATAATTAAATGCAATCTACAATTTGACATTAATGTTAGAAGTCTTGGTATTATCAAAATACTACCTCTGCAAATCAATCTTGCCATCTCACAGATAACCATTCTCTTAACACAAATCTATGTCTGCAATTGTGTCTCACTCTGTCACTTTTCTTATTGTATCTAAGTTTCCTCTCTTCATCACCCTGCATCCTCACTCAGTTGCAATCAGGAACTACCAACTTTCACTTCTCCATGATCTTACATTTGTGGCCTTCCTCCAACTCGAAAAGCTGAAGCTTCATATTTCATACTCACTAGCTCATGACTTTATTTCATAGTCTGGTATATAATAATATAAAAAAATAAAGGAAAATATATGACTTCATATCTTTATGAGAAAAAGTTCAAGTTTAACAGTATTTTTATTTAAGTTGTACCACAATGTGTTGCATTTACATATTTCAGAGGTGAAGGCACGGGAAGCTGAAAGCACAGCTATTAATAGGGGAATGATTAAAAATATGGGTTGCACAAGAGGCTGCCTCTGAAGGCCTGAACTAAGAGTCATGATGGGGCTCGGTATGAGTTAAGGGCCTGTCCCACTTGGGCGTCATTTGCGCGTCATTTACGCTACATAATTTATGCATTACGACGCACGACGCACCACGCACGACGCACCACCTGCGTGAAGCGCAAATAACGCCCAGGTGGGACAGGCCCTTTAGGTAATGGATTTGAGTCTTGATCAACGTTACAGAAATGTGAGGTCAGCCACGAGGTTAGAGAAAACAATTTGGCTTAGAGCAGTGGACACGTCATGCCAGAGTCAGAGGTGAGTAGTATTACTGAGATGGAAGCAGGAGGGTTTGGTGATAGCATGACTACCTGGTCAGGATGCTATGGTTGTGAACAGTTTGGATCTACCTCAAGCACATTAATGGTATGTTATTTAGAGAGTCGAGTTCTGCGCTCAGGACAGCGTTACAGGTCCATCAAATCACACACCACGAGATTAACAAATAGTTTCTACCCCAAGGCCATCACCACTCTGAACTCCGCACTGAACACACAGCCCCCATAGCCAATATTTTGTACTACCACAACACTATACTGTGAATATTGCACATTATGACTTGACTTGACGTTTTCTTGCCATTTTTGTTATTCGTTATTCGTGATTATTTATCTGATACGTTGGAGCTCCGCTCGGGCAGTGTAATTTTGTTGTATGTATTTACAATGACAATAAAGTGTATTATTATTATTATTATTATTATCCCATATTTTTAATCATTCCCCTATAATAATAATAATAATAATAATAATAATAATAATAATAATAATAATAATAATAATAATAATAATAATAATAATAATAATTATTATTATTATTATTATTATTATTATTATTATTGTGAGGTCCAAAGGTAATGGGTTAGCCTTCATTTCCCAATATTTATTTGGGGAGATTTCTGGTCATTCAGTGCTAGAGTTTTGGAAAAGCAGAATGGTCAACAAGGCTGGATGTTGTCAATGTGGATGCGGAACAACACAACATATTGAGGACTTGTCCCACTTACGTGTCCTTGACATGCAAATTACGCGAGTAACTCAGCAAAATGCCGGAGTAACTCAGCGGGACCGGCAGCATCTCTGGAGAGAAGGAATGGGTGATGTTTCGTGTCAAGACTCTTCTTCAGTCTGTAAAGAAGGGTCTTGACCCGAAACGTCACCCATTGCTTCTCTCCAGAGATGCTGCCGGTCCCGCTGAGTTATGCCCCTGTCTCACTTAGGAAACCTGAACGGAAACCTCTGGAGACTTTGCGCCCCACCCAAGGTTTCCTCTGGCAACCGCCTGCAACGTCCGGGAACCGCACGGAAACCTTGGGTGGGGTGCAAAGTCTCCAGAGGTTTCCGTTCAGGTTTCCTAAGTGGGACAGGGGCATAACTCCTGCATTTTGTGCCTATGTTCAATTATCTTGGCCACGCTCTGAGAGTAGTAGTGGGGGCGGATCCGGACCGCAACGGCCGTGAGCCCCAGGCTGAGCTCGGCGATCGTTTGCCTGCTTCTGCTGTTGTTAGAGGTGAGACGTTGCGTCGCGCCAGGGTCTTGGGCCTGTCCCAATTTGGCCGTCAGTTCCGCGACAAGCCGTTGGCGCGCAAAGATTTTGTTCGCTATAAGAATTTTGGAGCCTCGTGTGATGTCGCGCACAACTACATACCCCTCCGCGTTTCTCAGTGGGACCGGCCCCGCCCAGCCATACGATGCCCGTGCACCTCAACGCGACCACGAGGTTGCGTGATTTGCTTGCCAAGGACACGTAAGTGGGACAGGCCCTTTAATAGGAGTTCTCAAGAGAACAATTGTGCAGGCAAAGGCTAATTCCTGATAGCCTCTAATGGGAAAACCTGCTGTTTTGTAGAAGCACTTTAGTCTGGGATTCCTGTTTTATGAGCATGAATCTGACTCATTGCTATGGCTCCATTACTAGATCTGCAGATGGAAATTAAGCAAATGAAATAAAACTATGAAGAATTAATACATTTTGCAAGGATTCCTGATTTTTCTGTTCAGTACATCTAGTCCATCTTGATGGACTAGTTCTGCATACTCTTAGCACCTAATAAAAAAAACCTAATAAAGATACATTAATAACTTTAATTCTTCATTTTTTACGGGATACCCCATTGGCAATTAAGACGAGCACTTCCAGCATTCAAAGTGCTTACTCCACAGGAGGATTCTGACAAATGGATTGTTTGTTCTCATGAGGTGGTCCCATTACTACAATGAGATTTAAAGTGCAGATAAGGTACTGACATTTGGATGGAGTTTTAGGATGATTTCATGATGCATGCAACTTTTGACCAAATCCTCTTCTTTGCAACCTCTTTCAATTGTCCCAAAACTTGCAAAAAATGGACACTTTTTTCTCTGCACTTTTTAAAAAACTGTAATCTGTTGTTCCCTTGCCCGCACATATTGATCGCTAGAAAAAAGAAATATCGGACCATGTTCCAGCAGGCAAATGAAAGATTCCCGAGGAAGATCTCAGCATTTGCTCTTCAAAGCAATTGCATCTTCATGACTAAAATCTTTGTATCAACCATGTTATTCTCTTCTGCTTTTGCTTCAAAATCTATTATTCGTATGATAATATTATATGAGCACCATATTCTCAGTTAAGCATCTTGACTCTACTGTAATCTAGCAAATGATCTAAAACCCTATTTACTTTATTTGCAGTGTCCTTATCCTGCTTGGCTTCAGACGGATCCCGCTGTTAATGAATCATGTCTCAAGATCCATTATCTTTCATACGTGCCATTGCATAGTGTAATTACGTTTGGTGCCCTATATAAGTGACTATATAACCCAACAATTACCTATTCATTCCAACACAAATGGATCCATTCTACTTACTGTCCAAACCAACTAGTGACCTGTTCACTTAGTCCAGGTTATTAGCCTCTGCTATGTTTTAGTATCATCACCAAACAACACTGAATTCATTAATGACTCCACCATGTAATTGCTGAAAATTATAGCAGTGGTTTCAATATGAAGCCTTGTAGCCCTATTCGGATTTGCTCACTTTAATTGCAGCTACACATGCCACAACTCTCCTGATCAGATAGATACAAAAAGCTGGAGTAACTCAGCGGGTCAGGCAGCATCTCTGGAGAAAAGGAATAGGTGACGATTCGGGTCGACACCCTTCCTCAGTCTGAGTCAGGGAAAAGGGGAATGAGAGATATAGATGGTGACATAGAGAGATATAGAACAAATGAATGAAAGATATGCGTAAAGATATAAAGTACTATATGCGTAAAGATGATAAAGGAAACATGTGAAAGATGAGTCTCGTATTGTGATTCCAGCATTCCACTGTTGTTTGTTATACTATTCTTATACCAATGTAAAGCACTTTGGCCAACGAGAGTTGTTTTTTAAATGTGCTATATAAATAAAAGTGACTTGACTTGACTTGAAACATTTTTTTTGCAAAAAAACTATATAAAAACTTAATGATTTCAATGTTTAATTGGCATATGTGGGCAGCGGAAGCTGACGAAGATAGACACAAAATTCTGGAGTGGCTCAGCGGATCTGACAGCATCTCTGGAGAAAAGGAATAGGTGATGTTTTGGGTCGAGAACCTCCTTCAGAATGCATAGCTTTTCCAATGCTGAAAGAAAAATCTGACATTTGTTATCCCTATCCTCTTGGCTGACCTCCCATTTAGGTCTGAAGAAGGGTCTCGACCCGAAACGTCACCTAGTCCTTTTCTCCAAAGATACTGTCTGACTAACTCAGCTTCTCCAGCTTTTTGTGTCCATCTTCAGTTTAAACCAGCAGTTCCTTCTCAGTTCCAATACTCAGTACGAGATAAATTGCCTAAGAAAGAGCGCAATAAAACCTGCACTAAACCCAAAATTTGCAGGGTTGTGTAAAACAGCTGCAACACAAGTTTAAATACTGCTATTTGGGGGAAAAGAGCTTGATGAAGAAGCTAAAACCGTCGGGCTCATGAGGGCATCATCAGGAACGAGCAAGACCACACACCCTAGAGGGCAGCACCCCTATGCATCCACCAGCAGGCATCGACACCAGGATGCTGGCGAAAGCATGAGGTCCGCACAGCAACCACGAAGGTCTTATTTAGGCCAAGGCCCAGAGCCACCCTCATGGAAAATGCGCCCACCCCGCACTCCGGCGCCTCATCCGCAGAAGAAGCAGAAGCCGAAGAAGTGAATGTGCCACCGGTAACCATGGAGGTAGGTGGGTCTGGTTCTTTCCAGAACATAAAAGGTGTAGGTTCTGTACTAACAGGGGGAAGGTTACACCTGTTTTGGGAGGCATGGAGGTCTATTACTGCTGATAATTATATACTACAAAGTATTCAGGGATATGAAATTGAGTTCATCCAAAAAGACATGCCCCCAGTTCAACATTTGCCTAACCAAGAGTTTGTACTCTCATAACAGGAAAAATTGGAAGGACATGCAGAACTGGGGAGGTTATATGCAAAAGGAGTAATAGAGAGATCGGAACATGACTCTCTACAATTTGTATCCAACATATTCACGAAAACTAAAAAAGATGGTGGATGTCGCATCATCATTGACTTAACAAAACTGAATACCTTTGTAAAGTATATTCATTTCAAAATGGAAACATTTGTTACTCCCAAACAATTAGTTTCTGAAGGATACTTCATGGCATGCATTGATCTAAAAGATGCATACTATTCGGTACCCATACATAAGGATCATCGTCGATACCTAAAATTTAACTGGATGGGGCAACTGTGGTAGTATAAAGCGTTGCCTAATGTATTAACATCAGCCCCAAGACTATTTACCAAGATATTAAAACCGGCCTTGGCAATACCCAGGAAACAAAAACATATTGTCATGGCATATCTTGATGATATATTAATTGTGGGGAAAACCTTGGAACTAGCTAAGTCAGCAGTCTTAGCTACCAAACATTTGTTTGAAAAACTGGAGTTCATCATCCATCCAGATAAATCTAAGTTGACGCCTTCCACAACTATGGACTATCTGGGATTCACAATTGACACTATCCACATGTCTGTAACATTGCCAAAGAATAAAGCAGCAGACTTGATGGAAGCCTGTAACAACCTGGTTGTCATGAGTCAACCGTCCATTCGACAGGTAGCAAGGGTAATTGGGAAACCAGTAGCAGCATTTCCAGCTACACAGTTTGGACCTTTGCATTATCAAAATTTACAAAGGTCAAAGGTGCAAGCGCTAAAAACGACATGCAGGTCATATTGATTGACCTATGCAATTACCAGCCAAAGTGATCTCAGAGTTACAATGGTGGAAGCAAAATATTTGGCATAGTTCCAGCCCCATCATTATTAGTAACCCATCATTCACATTACAAACTGATGCCAGCGCTCACGGCTGGGGAGCTACTAACACTATATCCAGTAGTGGTGGTAGATGGAACATACAGGAATCATCGTTACTACAAACACTGGGTATAAACTATTTAGAGACGTTGGGTGCGTTTTATGGGCTAAAAGCATACTGCTCATCAATACACCATCTGCATGTCCGCCTACAAATTGATAATACCACAGTGGTGGCATATATTAATCATATGGGTGGAATAAAATCGATATCATGTGACGATCTGGCCAATACAATCTGGCAATGGTGTGTCAACAGACATATTTGGCTATCAGCAACTTAGCTACCAGGTAAGCTCAATACAGTGGCAGACACCAGGCCACAAAGATTTAATGACAACACTGAATGGATGTTGGACCACAAAGTATTTGCTGATATTGTAATGCAATATGGAACACGAGATATCAATCTATTTGCATCTAGACTCAATCACCAGTTACCAACATATGTCGCTTGGGAACCAGACCCTGGGGCAGCAGCGATGGATGCTTTCTCGTTGGACTGGGGAAAATTGTTTTTCTATGCTTTTCCCCCCCTTCTGCCTCATCAGTCGGGTACTGTGCAAAAATACAAATGGACTCAGCATCAGGTATTTTGGTAGTGTCCGATTGGCCTACACAGCCATGGTTCCCTGTGGTGCTCGACATGTTCTCGGAACCATATATGTCCATCGCTAAATTACCAGATCTTTTAGTCCATCCTGTAACGGGCGAGAGTCACCCATGCCATGACAGGATCAATCTGTTGGTTTGTAGAATCTAAAGAGACCACTGCTGGCTCTGGGACTGACGGACAGGACCATGAACATGATCACGGCGGCCTACCGAGAATTATCGAAGAAGCAATACCTCTCGAGCATAAGAAAATGGGAGTTCAAGGACTGGTGTAGCATATAACACAGCTACAGTCACCAACGTCCTGGAATTCCTGTCCAGCCTACATTTTGATGAAGGACTGAGCTACAGCACTATCAATTGCGCTAGGAGTGCCCTGTCAGCATACTTGTGGCAGGGACCAGGACAGCATTCCATAGGATCCTACCCTCTAGTTGCTAAACTCATGAGAGGTATTTATAACACGAACCCTCCTAGAGCGAGGTACTCCCAGATTTGGGATATCAGTGTTGTATTAACATTGCACAGGGGTTGATCACCAGCAATGTCCCTGTCCTTGGAAAAGCTCACGTTAAAAACAGTTATGCTGATGGTACTGGTCTCAGCTCAAAGGGTCCAGTCCCGACATAAACTGAGACTGGACAATATGATTGCATCAACAGACAAGATAAACTTTTGGATCTTGGAGTTGGTTAAACAAAACAGACCAGGAACATCAGGACAGAATTTGGAATTCCAGGCATACCCATCAGATACCCGACTGTGTGTAATGACACACCTTCTACTATACCTTAAGTCTACTAAAACCTTAAGAGGTAGTGAATTGGCGCTATGGGTCAGCCATAAACAGCCCCATAGCAGGGTATCAGCACAGACCATCTCTAGATGGCTCAGACAGGTTTTGGGAGCTGCTGGGGTGGATACTGACATTTTTGAATCTCATTCCACCAGGGCAGCAGCAACATCGGCAGCTAGAGACATGGAAGTGCCTATGGACCATATCCTGGCTACAGCAGGATGGTCTAGAGAGAAGACCTTCCAACTCTTTTATAATAAACCGATCACCAAACCTGCGGTGTTTGCAGAAACAATTTTGAATTCTGTAATATAATTTATCCCAAGGGATCATTATTTTTTGTTAAAATAAATTGTTATTGTTTGAATTTTGATTCATGTCTGAATACGATAACATACTTCCTCCCTTGGACGACTACGGCAGTGAGTGAAGCATGGACTCGTTCCACGGCATGAAATCACAGATCTTTAAAATCTTCACGTAGTCACTCACGTGACTCCGAAGTAAAATAGTAAGATTAAACGAGAACTTACCAGTTTGAAGTTTGATCTTTATTTTATGAGGAGTTACGTCGAGGGATTACGTGCCCTCCACGCCCACCCTCTATCATAAAGGTCAACTGGTATTCTAGTTCTTCTTATCTTACTATGTTTATTTCATCTACTGTTGTCTGTGATTTCACACCGCTGCTTTGAAGAATGTCGCGCATGCGTGCTGGCGGGGTCATCACGTAATTCCTCAACGTAACTCCTCATAAAATAAAGATCAAACATCAAACTGGTAAGCTCTTTTAATCTTACTATTATACAGCATAAAAGACAATGTGTATTTAAATGTTGTAAAGTCGCTAAACATTGGGATTCTGAGGGCCTTGGGAGTGTTTTCAAATTTGTAATAATTGCTTTTAAATATGAAATGTGAAATGATAACTATGAATTATTGGATTAATTCTATTAATTTACATCTTTAAAAAATGCTTTAAAAACAGAGATTTGAAATAATCATGGATATATTTTCATTACAACTATCTATGCAAGTAAGAAGAAGACAAATCATCTTATGCCATAAACCCATCTCTCACGGCAGTGATTTGAAACCTGAAAGAAGGAAGGAAAGTCTAATTAGGTTAAAGAAGGGAATAAATTGCTGACTCAAAGGTCATCAAATCTAATCTGGTGAACAAGATTGATCATAAATATACAAACACTGAGACTGCAGCAGCCACTACCCACAGCCTGTCTGTTATTTCAATCTTTAAAAAATAATAATATTTTTAGTTAGTCTAAAGTTTGTGTTGGGGGAAACTTACTTTTCTATGTGGGGGAGGGGGGCAGGGTAAGGGGGAAACCGTTTCCCAGTCTCTTCCTGGCGGGGACACGACTATTTCTCCGAGTCGCGTCCTCGCCCCCCACCTCGCGGCCTACCAGCTGGCTCGGAGCGGCCTTTGCTGCCGGGGACCGGGAACCGGACCAGGGCTGCTACAGCGGCGGCGCAGCGCTGGAGTCACCGCGGAGCGGGCGATGCCTGCCTGGGTCGCCGTTTGGAGCTCCGGAGCGTTGGGCCACTGCTCCAACATCGTGGAGCTCTGGTGTGGAGAGCTTCCAACGCGGGCGGCGCTGACCGCCATCGTGGAGTCCTGGGGCGCCTTGCAGAGGGTCTACAGCAGCAGTCTCCACCCGGCGCGGCCTGCGGACTTTGGAAGCCACCGACTCCGGTAGGAGGGGGCCGACTCTGGTGTCCACGCCGCTGAGGACGTCCCGCAGCCCCGACGTCGGACTTGTATCACCCCGGCGAGCGGTCCAGGACATCGGGCCGCCTGTAGCTGCAACTGCGGAGGGCTTGGGGAGGCCCTGACCACGGGGAACAGTGGAGGAAGAGACTGACTTTGGTTTCCTTCCCACACAGTGGGAAACTTTGATTCTGCTGTGTGGGGATGTTTTATGTTAAATTCTATAGTGTGTGTTCTTTATACCCTTTCTGGCTTAATCCCTCCCTTCACCACCTCGTTTAAATTCCAGTTGGAATATTTTGGAGGACCCAAGAACCAAGAAGAAGAAGAATTGATGCCAATAAAAGTTGTTAAACGCAGATACAAGTGAAATATTAAAAATACACATGTTTGATACATTGCCATTCATCTATGATTGAGTAAATTATCTACTCTACCATGAAAATACTTTGTTCAGTAATTGTGAGGAGATACACTTCACGGACTGCAGCTCAGCATTCAAAATCATCATCCCCTCCAAACCCATTACCAAGCTCCGGGACGATGTATCCCTTTGGTCATCTCTGTGCAACTGGATCCTCAACCTCCTCATCAACAGAACACAATTGGTATGAATTGGCAATAGCACTTCCTCCTTGCTAACCAACCTTGCTAAGATACAAGGGCACCCCAAGACTGTGTGCTCAGTCCCCTGCTCAACGCACTCTATACCCAAGACTGTATAACTGGACACAGTTCCAACTCCATCTGGAAATTCACTGATGACACCACCATTGTGGGACAATGTGAGTTAGAGTACAGGATCTTTGTGGTACGAGGAGGGGGGAGGGGGGTAGGAATCTGGAGGAGAGGAGGGACAGGAAAAAGCCTGGCTAGTAATAAATGTATGATGAGGGAGCATTTGATGGGCAGTTAGTTGGACAAAGTTGAAACAAAAGGATCGAGGGATTCTCTGACACCTCTCTCCTCTTTATTAAGGTGCCTGTCCCACTTTGCGACTTTTTCGTCGACTGCGAGCGTCAGTGACTGATGCCCGTAAAACCGTCAAGTTGTACGACATACACGCTGACGTATGCTGTCCTGCGGGTGACGCTCGGTTCGGGTAAGGGTTAGGGATAGTGTTAGGGACCACAGATGGGCTGTAAAATATTCTTCCTTCAATGCATGGATTTTAAACGTAATATATTAAAATTAATGCAATAAAATCAATTGTGCAAATGAAAAGATGTCTGAGTCATTCAGTTTTATTTACAGATGTATTGGTCCAATCAAAGTCACTAACTTTTCACAGGGATGGATTCAGTGAGTGTAGACTGAACTCCCCGCTCCCCTTCACCCCCTCTTCCCCCTCCCATCCCCATCCCTCCTTCTTTTTACATTTTGTTGTACATGGTTCATGTTACAATGACAATAAAGAAACTATTCTATTCTATTCTATTCCACCCTTACACTTCTCCCCTCCCCTCTCCCCCCCTTCTTCCCTTCCCCTCTCTTCCTCCCTTCTCCCCGCTCCACTCTTCTCCCCCTTCTCCACTACCACCCCTCACATCCCCTTCTCCCCCTCTCTCTCCCTTCTACCATTCTTCAACCCCTCCCCCCCCCACTTTCCCCGACGCCCCCCATTTGTGGACCCAGCCTGCGAGCAGCGATCGCACTGTCCCGCACACGCTAGGGGCAATTTATACAAACCTGTGCGCCTTTGCAGTGCGGGAGGAAACCCTAATCCTAATCCTAATCCAAGCCCTAACCCTAACTCTAGGTGGATACGCTTGGTATAAGTATAAATTGTCCCTAGCCTGTGTGGAATAGTGTATGGGGGATCGCTGGTCGGGGCGGACTTGGTGGGCCGAAGGGCATTTATCTGAACTAAATGTGACAGGGGTCCCAGGGGTTGGACTCAAAACCCCCAATGCTCTGCCTGCTCCTCATGGGAACTAAACTGTTGGCCACGAGTTGTACCAGAGGCAGATCTCTCTTCCAATGGTCTCTCCAAACCCCTTGAGTCAGCGGGCTTTTCAACTGGGTACAGGCAATGTTGCCAGTGTCACCCACCTGCTCCGGCCACTGAATCTAAATCCCCACCACCCATTTTGAAGCAAGGTGAGGGGGCGGAGGGGGGGTCGGGGATGTTGTTCCCAAAGTCTGCATTTATCCCATAGTCAATGTTACTAAAATTTTTCATCTTGCAAGTGGAGGTATTCTGCAAGTGGGTCTGAAGAAGGGTCTTCACCCGAAACGTCACCCATTCCTTTTCTCCAGAGATGCCGTCTGACCCGCTGAGTTACTCCAGCTTTTTGTGTCTATCAGTGGATCTGGCCAGCCTGACTTACAGGCATGTCCTCCTGCTCTGCATTTTGCGACTTCTATGTTCTTCCTCACTCTCTAACTGCTCCCATTCATTCACTTAGCAGATAATGCCAATTCCATCTTATAATATCACCCCTCCACCCTCTTCACAAGCTTTTTTCCGTCTCCTTGCCAGTTCAGATGTTGGGTCTTTGACCTGAAACGTTGACCCTCTTTCTCTTCCCACACAATGTGGCCTGATCTGCTGAGTAGTTCATGCATTTTCTATTTTTGCTTTACTATGCCTCTAATCATTGGACTCTGCAACCAAAGAAACAATATCTACATTGCCGAATGTTCTCAGAATTTTAGACATCTCAATTGGTTCACTTCTTGTATCTCCAACTCCAGTGCGTATGATCACAAACTCTCTTTGTAATACACTCTGCGTGTCCCTGGAATTAGCTCAATGACTTAATAATCTTCCGTACTGACTCATTCTTTAGGCACAACAAACCCTCGGCTCTGGAGGGCGGCGTTTTGATGCCGAGGGTTCGTTGTCCCTGTGGCTTACGGGCAGGTGCCGCCACAAGGTACAGATACCAAGACTGTAGTAGTGTTCCTTATGAAGTCTTAGCAATGCCCTGCACATAACAGATTCCTTCCCTTTGGATTTGAAATAAGGGCCACGTATATTTGCTTTCCTCATTTCTTGTAGTATCAGTGTTTAATTTCTGCATGCAATGAACCGGCCCGCAATGACAAAACAAAGACTGGTGTACATGAGATTGTGTTGATTTTTGTGGGAAACTGGAGGAATGGTGAATTGACAAAGAATGCCCCAGGTTTCAGCTCCATTCTCAACAGGTTCAACCTTCTTCTTTTCGTGTCTTTGAAGCTGGTTGGTTATATGACAGTTTCCCATTCCTTTACACAGTCCTTTGCGTTTTTATTGAACACTGCAAGATCCTTTGGGCTGCACTGGTTGGGTAGTAGGGGGCAGACAAGGCAGTGCTGCCTTGTATGGTCCTCTTCTCCACATTCACAGGTGGTTTGGCCAGTTTCATAGCCCCATCTGGCCATGGCAGCTTTTCATCGCCCTGTTCCTGTTCTCAGGCGGTTGAGCGTCTTCCATTGGACCCATGGAGCTTCTGAGCCCGGAGGGAGGGCTTCAGACGGAGGGATACAGAAGGAGGGAGACCCATGTCAGTAGGACAGGTTCAATAAGTAGCACTTCATCCCTGAGCCAGAAAATTATGAGTTCAAGATCTACTCTAGTAGAACTCATTCTACAAGACTAATAGGGTCGCATAGTATGGGGATTGTAACTTTCTCAATATAGACTGGATCTGCCTCAATTTAAGAAGAAAATCCTGGGAAATGGGACAAGTAAACCTAATATCCGTGCTGGGAATGTTACTGGAAGGTACTTTGAGGGATGACGTACATGCATTTGGAAAGACGAGGGTTGATGATGGATAATCAATATGTTTTTGTGGCTGGAAGATCATATCTCACACATTTGATTGAGATTTTTAGAAAGTTAATCAACACGGCTGAAGCTGGCAGGGTCGTAGTTATAGTCTATATGGACTTCAGTAAGGCCTTTGATAACATTCCTCATGCTAGGCTGATCTGGAAGGACAGATTGCATTAGATTCAGGGAGAGCTAGCTAGCTGGATACAGAATTGGATCAATGGTAGGTATTAATGGTACAATAAGATCAGCAAAATTATCACTGGTTTCAATTTCTATCCCTTAATCAAAATCACTGAAGTATAGATTAGCTGGATATATCAAATGACTGTTTGTGGGAGTTTGCTGTGTACAAATTGGTTGCGATCATGAGTCCAGAGTGTTTTATTGTCATATGGCATGTGTCCCAGATAGAGCAATGAAATTCTTACTTGCTGCAGTACAGCGGAATATGTAAACATAATATGATATGACAAACGAGAGATAGAAAGAAGAAAAGCTCAATGTGTATATATACACATACTCATAACAGACCCATATATAAAATACACATACACACATACTCAAAAAACAAAACAGTGCAACAATAATAATAGTAAGAGTCTATTGCAGTTCAGAGCTTATTTGAGGTTGTAGTGTTTAATAGCCTGATGGGTGCAGGGAAGAAGTTGATCCTGAACATGGATGTTACAGTTTTCAGGTTCCTTTACCTTCTTCCCGATGGCAGTGGTGAAATGAGTGTGTGGCCAGGATGGTGTGGGTCTCTGATGATATTGGCTGCCTTTTTGAGGCAGCGACTGCGATAAATCCCTTCGATGGTGGAGAAGTCAGAGCCGGTGACGGACTGGGCAGTGTTCACAACTTTTCCGCTCCTGGATGTTCAAGTTGCCGAACCAGGTCATGATGCAACCGGTCACTACTGTACACCTGTAGAAGTTCAAGAGAATTCTCTTTGACATGCCGAATCTCCATAATCTTCACAGGAAGTAGAGGCGCTGATCTGTTTTCCTTATAATTGCATCAGTGTGCTGGGAATCAAGTAGAATAGGATAGAATGCAATGAATTAGGATTTTAGAAATTAGAGGTTGCAGGGAGTAAGAGTTTAGTTTCGTTTAGTTTTTAGTTTAGAGAAACAGTGTGGAAACAGGCCCTTCAGGCCAACGAGTCCGCGCCGACCAGCGATCCCCGCACACTAACGCTATCCTACACACAAACTTGGGACAATTTACAATTATACCAAGCCAATGAACCTACAAACCTGTACGTCTTTGGAGTGTTGGATGAAGCCGGAGATCTCAAAGAAAACCCACGCAGGTCACGGGGAGAACGTACAAACTCCATGCAGACAGCGCCCATAGTCATCATCAAACCCAGGTGTCTGGCACTGTAAAGCAGCAACTCTACCGCAGTGCAATTGTGCCACCAGAGAGTAAAGGGCCTGTCCCACTTGTGCGATTTTTCAGCGGACTTCCGACGACTGTCAAGTTTGCTGCACTCCCTGAAAAACGGGGAACTGGAACTGCGAGTGTCAGAGTGGAACGCATGCTCAAACATATCGTAATGGCAGGGGCCAGTGAAAGCAGGGGAGCGCTGTCTGAAATTCACACGGTGCAAAGCCAAGGTGATACAGACACACACTGCGATGAACAGGAAGGTTAAGACGGCTAGCACAGTGTGCGGTAAGTCCTTTAAAAGAGGGGGGAGGGGAGAAGGGGGCAGAAGGGGGGAGAAGAGGGGAGAAAGAGTGGAGACACTTTTAAGAAGCCAGACAACTTTTAATAAGCCAGAGATACACAGCTGTGAAGTTTGGCGGGCATTTAACATTACCTTATCCTTAGGTAATATTAAATTAGGTAAGGTTATCCTTAGTTCTGAAAACTTGTGCTTACGTTTTTTTCCCCCAATGAGTCAATGAAAATACCCGGTCAGCAAAGGCGATTAACTAAAACTACATACGACTACCTCGACTACCTACAACGACATGGCGACCCCACTACCACTGCACCTACGACTACATCATTATCGATTGTCTCCTTGACGACCAATCTTTGGTCACAGAAAAATTTTCAACATGTTGGAAAAATTTCTGCGACCATACTGAGGCCGCGACTAGTTCCCAGAATGCGGGAACTCCCCTCGACCATGAAGGAGACTCACCAGAGACCACCAGCGAACATGTGGCAACCATGTGGCGTGCACAGAGTCTCCCGCTCTCGCCTAAAAAGTCACCTAAGTGGGACAGGCCCTTTAGTTTCAACATATATTTTGCACTGTTTTGATCTTCATCACAAAAAAAAGAATTGAGGATCGTTCACATTCATAAGTTATCTCAGATAATTTTGTTGCATCATCAAACCCAAGCTCATTTGTATTCCTGGTAACCCTTTTAACTCATTCACCACAGAGAGGGATGGATTTAGTTCAAGGAACCAGCCGCCTTAACACAGCCAAGTGATGTAATTAAAACTAATGACTTATTTTAAAGGTCAACAAAAAAATGTGAATGTTGTAACGTCTGCTGAACTTTCATTTCCTGAATCTGATTAACGAGCTTAGTAGCACTCAGCCCAAACAATAAATATCCAAGTTGAACCTTTCAAAGCATCTCATGTTTCTTTGAGGTGCAAGGTCCCAGTCTATCACTTGCCACTTGCTAGGTTTGAACAACTTGAATCTTGTTTCTACTTTCATTATGTGCATCAAGGTCTTTTTTTGGCTGCACATAAATATCTTCATCAACTTTCTGAAGTTATCTAGTCTAAACAAACTCACTCTGCCATCTTGGCTCTCTGTGGAGGAAGGAACTGCAGATAATTGTTTACACTGAAGATGCACACAAAATGTTGGAGTAACTCAACGGGTTAGGCAGCATCTCTGGAGAAAATGAATATGTGACGTTTCGGAGAGGGACCCTTCTTCAGACTGAGAATCAGGGGAGAGGGAAACTGGAGATACGACAAGGTACAGAATAGATTAGAGCCAGTACCGATTACTTAATTTCGTAAGCTGTAGGAGCAGAATTAGGCCATTCGGAACATTAAGTTGGAACATTCAATCATGGCTGATCCATCTTTCCCTCCCAACCCCATTCTACTGCCTTCTCCCCATAACCCTTGCTTGACACCTGGACTAATCAAGGACTTTTCAATCTCCACCTTAAAAATATCCATTGACTTGGCCTCCACTGCCTTGTATGTCAATGAATTCCACAGATTCAGCACCTTCAAACTGAAGGAAAAGTGGAGCCCACAATGGTTCATTGTTGGCTGTGGAAGAGGCGATAATGAAGCTACAAACTAGCAGGACAATAGGGTGGGGGACGGGCAGAGAGTGGGTGAGCAGGGGTTACCTGGTTAGAGTAATGACTACTCATACCGCTGGGTGGTAAGCTGCCCAAGCGGAATATGAGGTGCTGTTCCTCTAATTTGCGCGTGGCCTTACTCTGACAGCAGAGGAGGTATAGGACAGAAAGGTCAGTGTGGGAATGGGAAGGAGAGTTAAAATGCCTGGCAACTGGGAGATCATGTAGGCCCAGGCCGACTAAGAATAGGTGTTCAGTGACACAGTCGCCCAATCTGCGCTTGCTCGCCGATATACAGGAGTTCACACTGAGCACAACGGATACAGTAGATGAGGTTGGAGGAGGTGCAAGTGAACCTTTGCCTCATGTGAAAGGACTGTCGGGATCCCGGGTTAGAGTTGAGGGAGATGGTATCGGAGGTGTTGGCTCTTTATCAGCTTGGAATGTTTGTATCTCTGCACCTGTACATCGTCCCAGCCACGCTTGGACACACATCAAAGTGATTAGCAGAGAGTTTTACATTGATGGATGTCCTTTCTGAATTTGAGCTCTCCCTTATCCAGGCTTGGGCCTGGCATTGGAAGTTTGACGATTATGAAATATGTGAAACCATTTGGAGGCAGAGAATAAAATATGAGAGAAATTTGTTTACTGTGCAGGAAACAAGATAGAGGAGCTTGAGAGCCATTAGCTCCAGGTTGAAGAACAGCTTCTTCCCATTAACGGCAGGCACTTGGGCCACACTGCACAGCCTCACGCTGCCTCGGCAAGGCCAGCAGCATAATCAAGGACAAGTCGCACCCTGGCCACTCCCTCTTCTCCTCTCTCCCATCGGGCAAAATGTATAGAAGTGTAAAAACACACACCTCTAGATTCAGGGATAGTTTCTTCCCAGCTGTTATCAGGCAACTGAATCATCCTACCACAACCAGAGAGCAGTGCTGAACTACTATCTACCTCTTTGGTGACCCTCAGACTGTCCTTGATCAGACTCTGTTGGCTTTACCTTATTATTCTCTCATCATGTATCTATCTATGCACTGTAAATGGATCGATTGTAATCACGTATTATCTTTCTGGTTAGCACGCAACAAAAGCTTTTTACTGTACCTCGGCACACGTGACAATAAACTAATCTGAATTGAACTGAACTGAAAACCCTAATCCTAATCCTACCTCAGCATGGAACCACTGTGGACTTTGTACGACCAAGGTTGCAATACGCACTTTGGTTTACACTCGTTATTTTAGAATAATTGATCAATTATTTTAGGTTTATTTGTTGTGTTGTGGCGTTAATGTGCCTGGGAAGCTGCAGCAAGTAAGAATGGTCCTGGTGCAGATGATAATTAAATGCTCTTGACATTCTCTTGACACACTTAATACTGCATTAGAAGTGTTGGTCTGTTTTATTATTTAACGATGTGATGTGGGCCCAGCTTGTTCCAATAGTGTGCTCAGCTTATTTGCAATATTTCTTTAACAATGCAGTAAGACAATAGCAGATTGCATCAAAAATTGGCAAAGCAGAAACAGACTCCTAGTACAGACACAAAAAGCTGGAGTAAGTCAGCGTCTCAGACAGTTTCTGATATACTTTCTGATTTAGTTGTGCAAAGTTGCTACCAAGGGTTATTAATACATTGATGCGACGATAAAGGAAAAACACAAGATAAACACAACAGATAATCCTCCGTCATTTTCACCTCCAACGGGATCCCACCACTGGCCACATCTTCCCATCTCCTCTCCTTTCAGCTTTCAGCTGAGACCGCTTCCTCCGTAACTCCCTGGCCATTTCGTCCCTTCCCACTCAAACCACCCCCCTCCCCTGGCACTTTCTCTTGCAACCGCAGGAAATGCTACGCTTGTCGCTCTACCTCCCCCCTCAACTGCATCCAAGGACCCAAGCAGTCTTTCCAGGTGAGGCAGAGGTTCTCCTGCACCTCCTCCAACTTCATCTATTGCATCCGCTGTTCTAGGTGTCAACTGCTCTACATCAGTGAGATCAAGCGTAGGCTTGGCGATCGCTTCGCCCAACATCTCCGCTCAGTTCGCATTAACCAACCCGATCTTCCGGTGGCTCAGCACTTCAATTCCCCCTCCCATTTCAAATCTGACCTTTCTGTCCTGGGCCTCCTCCATTGCCCACCACAAATTCGAGGAGCAACACCTCATATCTCACTTGGGTAGTTTACACCCCAGCGGTATGAACATTGACTTCTCCAATTTCAGGTAGTCCTTGCTTTCTCCCTCCTTCACCTCCCCCTACCCAGCTCTCCCACAGCCGACTGTCTCCGCCACTTCCTTTATTTTTCCTCCCCCCCCACCCCCACTTCAGACTGGAGAAGGGTCTCGACCCGAAACGTCACCTATTCCTTCGCTTCTTAGATGCTGCCGTACCCGCTGAGTTTCTCCAGCAATTTTGTCTACCTTCGATTTTTCCAGCATTGCAGTTCTTTCTTAAATCATGCGTTATTTTAAATTATTTTTGTGCAATACAATTAAATTCTCTTTGGTATTACTCCCCCTGCTCTCAATATGAGGAATATGAGGAGTACCTCAGTGTTTTAGGGCAAAATTCTGAGCCTGCTGATTGTACTCCGACTCATTTTTGCAACGTAAGTGGACAGGGCTCAAAGGTTCCACGTGATTGCTACAGCATTTTACTGCGACATTACTAACATTTTTGGAAGTTGCTTTCCAAAGCGGCTGGGAAAGCAGTAAATTAGCCCATGATTTAGTGGGTAAATCCACGTTGGAGCTTTCAGACATGTGAACTGACTGTTCTGAACTGTTCTTAACAACCAACGCATATATTTTGCCAGTGCAGCCCAAACCACACGGGCACATTGGTGAAATCCAGCTGCCAGCATCCTTTCAGGCTAGTTACGGGGAGCCAATGATTGGGAGAAGCAGGAAGATTTGGGAGGAAAGCTTGTTGTTCTGCAGTAAATAATTAGTACTAGCTTGAGATCCTATATAGTGTTATGGTCAGTTAGTCAGCGGATAGTGTATTTTATAGAACTGACAGTGCCTTGGAGAACTTAGTGGACGAAGCTTATGAAAGGAAAAAAGCTTAGATATGTAGAGTTGGCAGCAGAGGTTGGGCAGCGAGGATGGATAGTACGAGTACGTCCTGTAGAGGTGGGTTGTAGGGTTTTCATGGTGAGATCGACCATGTTGCTATTTGGAGAGCTAGGCATTCATGGACAGAGTTTGCGTCTGGCCGTAAAGGAGATGTCAGAGGCAGCAGAGCAAGCCAATATGTAACATGTGGTATGTGTATTGCTTTGTAAGTTTGTTCTGTGCAAGTGTATCCCGGTTTTATGCAAGGCCGATATTTGTGGCGATACGTGTTTAATGATGGGTTACGATAAGTGGAAGATGGGATGCGAGTGCTTAGCATTTGTGGGAGTTAATTAATCGTTTGTAGTTTCCTTTGTTTAGTAGATAGTAGCAGCGTAGGTGGTGAGAGCAGGTATTGAGGAGGTGGTTCTGGGACACCAGAACTAACTGTTGAGCCCTCCCAAGGTGTCGTGGGCCTAACTCAACGAAACATCAATGAAGGGAGGTGCCCACTTGATAACCCCAATGATATACTTGCATCTACACCATCAGTTGTTTTTAATGTGCTTGTTAACATGTATAACCATATAACCATATAACCATATAACCATATAACAATTACAGCACGGAAACAGGCCATCTCGGCCCTACAAGTCTGTGCCGAACAACTTTTTTTCCCCTTAGTCCCACCTGCCTGCACTCATACCATAACCCCCCATTCCCTTCTCATCCATATGCCTATCCAATTTATTTTTAAATGATACCAATGAACCTGCCTCCACCACTTCCACTGGAAGTGTAAAGAACCTGCCTCCACCGCTACCACTCTCTGAGTAAAGAAGTCCCCCCTCATGTTACCCCTAAACTTCTGTCCCTTAATTCTGAAGTCATGTCCTCTTGTTTGAATCTTCCCTATTCTCAAAGGGAAAAGCTTGTCCACATCAACTCTGTCTATCCCTTTCATCATTTTAAAGACCTCTATCAAGTCCCCCTTTAACCTTCTGCGCTCCAGAGAATAAAGACCTAACTTATTCAACCTATCTCTGTAACTTAGTTGTTGAAACCCAGGCAACATTCTAGTAAATCTCCGTCAGGTCTCGGGTTTGATCTAGTTTCTGGTTCTTATTGTTTTTTAGTATTAGAGTGTGCATTCTTGTTTTATTTTGGTGTTTCACATTTCCTCTTGTTTCAGGTCCCATTTCCTATCAGGTCGTTTACCCTCATGTGATTATTGGCCCCGCCCTGATGTGTTTCACCTGTGTCTCGTTATCCCCTGCTAGTCTGTATTTAAGCCTTTGGTGTTTTAGTGCTCATTGCCAGTTCGTTGTGTATGATACTTGATTGTACTGTTGCCTCTGTTTTGCTTACCCATGTACTGACTTGGACCGATTAAACTTTGAAGACTGATCTGCCCTGTGTCTGAGCCTGCATTTGTGTCCTCCTCCTTGTTCAGTTCTGATATTACGAACTGGCCAACAATGGACGCAGCGGGCTCTGATCCTTTTTGTGCAGCGCTCCAGAAGCAAGAGGAGCTCATCTCGCATTATGAGGGTCAACTCACTTCGATCGTCGCCGGGTTCCGGGACCTCGGTGAGCGTCAGCAGGGGTTCCAGGCGGACATCGGTTCACAGGTGAACACTTTAAGTTCTCGGTTTGAGCACCTGGTTACTCGGCTGAATTCTTTGTTTCCTGCTGCGGCTCCTGTGCCTGCCGAGTCTGTTTCCTTGTCTGGGTCTCCAGGAGCTCCGAGTGCCACGGCTGCTGCAGCATCTCCATTCGTCCACCTGGCAAGACCGGAACACTTCTTAGGGGAATCGGAGAAGTGTAGACCTTTTTTGATTCAGTGTGGACTGCATTTTGAACTTCAAGCGGCTTCCTTTCCATCAGAACGCTCAAGGGTAGCCTTTATCATCACGCACCTGTCGGGTAGGGCGGAGGCTTGGGCCACGGCGGAGTGGTCTCGGAATTCTCCTGTTTGCCAGACGTCGGTCCTGTTCATGGAAGCTCTGTCTCGCACGTTTGATCACTCCAATCCTGGCCGAGAGGCTTCACAGAACCTGGTCTCCATGAAACAAGGTAATCGCTCAGTTATGGATTTTGCTATTGACTTTCGAACTGTTGCTGCTAAGAGTGGATGGAATGAGGCTGCTTTGTTGGATGCTTTTCGCAATGGATTGTCTGAAGCTATCAAAGATCAATTGGCTCCACTAACCCTGCCTTCCGACTTCGAGTCTATGATTTCGCTGGCTGTCCAGATTGACGCTAGGCTCAGAGAAAGAGAGCGAGAGAGGAGATCGGCAGCAGTTCGTTCCTCCTCCCAGCCGTGGCGGCAGCGTCGCCCTTCGCCTTCCGGTCGGGCCTTGTTCCCTCTCGGCCAGTCCAGTCAGTCCACAGTTCTACCTGTCTCTTCGGAGGAGCCCATGCAGGTGGGACGAGCCAAACTCAGCCCGGAGGAACGGCAGCGCCGCCTAAGGGAGGGGAGGTGTTTTTACTGTGGTAAACTGGGACATTTGTTGAACAGCTGTTCAGTAAAAGAAGGCTCAGCAATGAAAGAGAGGACATGGGTGAGTTGTACCACTCCTATGAGCCATTCCTCTCGTCAATTGTCGACGGTACAATTGTTGGTGCATTCCCAGTGGCACTCCCTGCAGGCTTTGGTTGATTCTGGGGCAGATGATAACTTCATGGACATTCGCTTGGCTGATGAATTGGAACTGGAACGTGAACAGCTTCAAAGTCCTCTGGAGGCTAGTGCACTGGATGGGCGCCTACTGTACAGGGTAACTCACCGAACTCAACCTGTTCAACTCATCATGGCAGGTAATCACCTTGAGACCATCAGTTTTCATCTCCTCGACTGTCCTCTTCATCCTCTGGTTTTGGGGCTCCCTTGGCTGTCTTACCATAATCCTCACATGAACTGGGGTACCGGGGAAGTAATTTCTTGGGGGAATAACTGTAAACTCATCTATCTGCATGATTCTTCTCCTGAGTCTATGAAGGATCCATCAAGGAGCAGTTTGCTGGGATCTTCCAGGTCCACCCTCCAGCAGCCTCCCCGTTCAAGGGAGGAGGATTTTCCTGATATCTCCAAGGTTCCCTCATGTTATTTAGACCTTAAGGAGGTGTTCAACAAGGCCAAGGCCACATCTCTTCCGCCGCATAGACCGTACGATTGCTGCATCGACCTTCTGCCTGGTGCAGCGCCTCCTAAGGGTCATCTCTACTCCTTGTCTTCACCTGAGCGGCTCTCCATGGAAAAATACATTGACGACGCCCTCGCTGCTGGGATCATCAGACCTTCCTCTTCACCTGCAGGAGCTGGATTCTTCTTTGTGGATAAGAAGGATGGTACACTTCGGCCCTGCATTGACTACAGAGGACTCAATGACATTACTGTTAAAAACAGATACCCTCTTCCTCTTATCTCCTCTGCATTTGAACTGTTAAAAGACGCTAAGATATTCACCAAGTTAGATCTTAGAAATGCTTATCATCTGGTGAGGATAAGGGAGGGGGATGAATGGAAAACTGCGTTTAACACACCCAGTGGTCATTATGAATATCTGGTCATGCCGTTTGGTCTTACTAATGCTCCAGCAGTGTTTCAAGGAATGGTTAATGATGTATTACGGGACATGCTGAACAGTTTTGTGTTTGTGTACCTTGATGACATTTTGATCTTTTCTCCAGACGAGACTTCCCATGTGCAGCATGTACACCAGGTGCTGGAACGTTTGCTTCTGAATGATTTGTTTGTGAAAGCTGAGAAATGTGAATTTCATGTTAACACGGTTCAATTCCTTGGTTATATTGTATCACCTGCTGGTATCCAGATGGACCCGAGCAAGGTCAGCGCTGTGGCCACCTGGCCTACACCCTCCAGTCGTAAGCGACTTCAGGGGTTCCTTGGGTTTGCTAATTTTTATAGGAAGTTTATCCGGAACTTTAGTGTCACTGCTGCACCACTCCATGCTCTTACCTCGCCCCACGTGCCTTTCTCTTGGACCCCTCAAGCAGAAGCTGCTTTTATGAAACTCAAGAGGAGCTTCTCCTCAGCCCCCATCCTGGTTCACCCTGACCCATCACTCCAGTTCGTGGTTGAGGTGGACGCCTCGGGTGTGGGCATCGGGGCTGTACTCTCCCAGAAATCCTCCACAGATGGTCGATTACATCCCTGCGCTTTCCTCTCAAAGAAACTTTCACCTGCTGAGAGAAATTACGATGTGGGTAACCGTGAACTGTTAGCGGTTAAAACAGCCTTGGAGGAATGGAGACACTGGTTGGAGGGCACAGAGCAGCCGTTTCTAGTTTGGACAGACCACAAGAACCTGGAATACATCAAGTCAGCCAAACGCCTCAACTCGCGCCAAGCTAGGTGGGCTCTCTTCTTTAATCGATTTGATTTTGTACTGTCTTACCGCCCTGGTGCCAAGAATGGCAAACCTGACGCTCTCTCCAGACAGTTTGATCCTGACCCGTCCCCTAAGGTTTCAACTCCCATTCTGCCGGCTTCCTGTTTTGTTGGGGCAGTTACTTGGGAGATTGAGAAGAGAGTTTCCGAGGCAACTGCTGGGGTTCAGTCACCGCTAGGGTGTCCTTCTAATCGTTTGTTTGTTCCCGAGTCTCTTCGTTCACAGGTGATTCACTGGGCTCATACGTCTCGGATCTCCTGTCATCCCGGTGTCCGCCGAACCCTGTTTGTGGCCAAACAAAGGTTTTGGTGGCCTTCCATGGAGAGGGGGATTAAGGAGTACGTCGCCGCCTGCGGTATTTGTGCTCGGAACAAGACTTCACGTCAGGCCGCCTTTGGCCTCCTGAATCCGCTGCCTGTTCCCTCACGCCCCTGGTCAGACATCTCCATGGACTTTGTCACGGGCCTGCCCTCTTCTGAAGGTAACACCTCAGTCATGACTGTGGTGGACAGATTTTCTAAAATGGTTCATTTCATTCCGTTGCACAAGCTTCCCTCCGCCAAGAAAACGGCAGAGGTCATGCTGTCTCATGTGTTTCGTCTTCATGGATTTCCCAGAGACATTGTGTCTGACCGGGGGCCTCAGTTCGTGTCCAGGTTTTGGAAGGAGTTTTGTTCTCTGTTGGACGCCACGGTCAGCCTTACATCTGGTTATCACCCGGAATCCAATGGACAGACTGAACGACTTAACCAGGAACTGGAGACAGGACTACGGTGCTTGGTGGCACAGAACCCTTCAACTTGGAGCAAACACCTTATTTGGGTGGAGTATGCACACAACACACTTCCTTGCTCCTCCTCTGGTCTCTCTCCATTCCAGTGTGCCTATGGTTATCAACCGCCATTGTTCCCTGCTGTGGAGAAGGAGTCCAGTGTGCCCTCCGCTCAGGCTCTCATCCGTCGCTGTCGCAAGGTTTGGAATGGGGCTCGTCAGATGCTGTTGCGCAGTTCTGCGCGTTACAAGAGGATGGCTGATCGTGGAAGAACGCCGGCTCCGGTATACTCGCCTGGCCAAAAGGTGTGGCTCTCCACTCGAGACTTACCTCTGAGGGTGGAATCTCGGAAGCTGGCTCCTCGTTTTATTGGTCCTTTCCCCATATCGAAGGTCATCAATCCTGTGGCGGTTCGTCTCAAACTCCCCCGTGCCATGAGGGTCCACCCTACTTTCCATGTCTCCCGACTAAAGCCATTTAAGGAAAGTCCTCTGGTCCCTGCCTCTATACCCCCCCTCCGCCCCCCCGGTTCCTTGATGGGGGTCCGGTGTTTACGGTCAGCCGGTTGCTGGGTATGCGCCGGCGTGGTCGTGGTTGTCAGTATCTCGTGGACTGGGAGGGTTATGGACCTGAGGAGCGGTCTTGGGTGCCGGCTCGCAACATATGCGACCCGGAACTTATTAGGGAATATCGGCGTCAACATCCTGAAGATCCTGGGCCGTCGGGAGCCGGCCGTGGAGGGGGGGGTACTGTCAGGTCTCGGGTTTGATCTAGTTTCTGGTTCTTATTGTTTTTTAGTATTAGAGTGTGCATTCTTGTTTTATTTTGGTGTTTCACATTTCCTCTTGTTTCAGGTCCCATTTCCTATCAGGTCGTTTACCCTCATGTGATTATTGGCCCCGCCCTGATGTGTTTCACCTGTGTCTCGTTATCCCCTGCTAGTCTGTATTTAAGCTTTTGGTGTTTTAGTGCTCATTGCCAGTTCGTTGTGTATGATACTTGATTGTACTGTTGCCTCTGTTTTGCTTACCCATGTACTGACTTGGACCGATTAAACTTTGAAGACTGATCTGCCCTGTGTCTGAGCCTTCAAGGAACTATGCACGGTTATACATTTACCATGTACGTCCTATTTTGATTTGTCCTGCCAAGGTGTAGCACCTCACATTTATCAGCATTAAACTCCATCTGCCATCTTTCAGCCCATTTTTCCAAATGGCCTAAATCACTCTGTAGACTTTGGAAATCCTCTTCATTTTCCACAACACCCCCTATCTTGGTATCATCTGCATACTTACTAATCCAATTTACCACACCTTCATCCAGATCATTGATGTACATGACAAACAACAAAGGACCTAACACAGATCCCTGAGGCACCCCACTAGTCACCTGCCTCCAACCCGATAAACAGCCATCCACCATTACCCTCTAGCTGATGTATCTAGCTGATTATTGCTATTGTAGTTAGTTATTGTACTTAACATAAATTGATATAATCAGTTCAGATAGTGCTTTGGCTTTGGTCTTTGTTTTCTTGGTTGAGCACTTATCCTGGTTTAACTGCACAAGTACTTTGTGTTTTAATTGTAATTTAGGGATGAACAAATATTCTGTAAGTTTGCAAGTTCTCTTTTTGGATTCTGGGTTCAAGTCTTGCGTCAGAGACTTGAACACAATAATCTAGGGTGACATTTTAGTGCAACACTGAATGATACAGGAAGACACTGTACTCCTAGAAGACGATCAGAAGATTTACAAAAGATGTCCTGAGCAACCTATTCTCCCAATCAACATCATTTCAAAACAGTTTACCGTATTATCACGTTCCTGGATTTATTATGTAAAATGTGTCTGCTCTGCTTCCACAAGAGCAACAACTACATTTCAAATGCACTTCATTGGTTAGCTACAGAAGTAGACAGAGAGTTTAAAAATAAAGTGATATCATATGTTTGCCTTCGTCTGTCAAGGCATCGAATGTAAGAATCAGGAAGTCAAGTTGCAGCTTTATAAAACGTTGGCAAGACGACATTTGGAAAATTGTGTGGAGTTCCGGTTTCCCCATTACAGGAAGGATGTGCAGGCTTATGGAGAGGGTGGACAAAAATACTGGAGAAACTCAGCGGGTGCGGCAGCATCTATGGAGTGAAGGAAATAGGCTACGTTTCGGACCGAAACCCTTCTTCAGATTGATGCAGGGTTGGGTTGGGTGGGGGGGGGGGGTACAGAATGGTTATCAGGATGCTGTCTGGATTAGAGGGGATATAGGAGAGGTTGGACAAACTTGGATTGTTTTCTCCGGAGTACTGGAGGCTGAGGGGAGACTTGATAGAAGTTTGTATAATTATGAGAGGCATAAATAGTGTGGACAGCTAGAACCTTTCTCCTAGAGTGGATATGTCAGATAGTAGAGGGAACTGTTTGAAGATAAGAGGAGGAAAGTCTAAAGGAGATCTGTTGGCAAGTTTCATGTCAGGAGTGGTGGTGGAAGCAGATGCAATAGTGGTATTTCAGAGTTTTTTACATAGGCACGTTGATAGTACAAGGAACTTTACAACCGGACCCTTGACTTGCTCATCGGCAGACATCAGTTAGTGCAGACCAGTGATAGCATCTCCTCCGAATGGACCATCAACACAGGTGCACTTCAAGGCTGTGAACTTAGCACCGTGCTCGAGTGTCTTTACACCCATGATTGTGTGGCTACACACAGCTCCAATACTATCGATAAATTCACCAATGACCCCACTGTAGCTGGCCGATTCATGGGAGCTAACGGGCCAGTGTAGAGGAGAGAGAAAAAATACTTGCTTGAGTGGTGCCACAACAACAACCTCTTGTTTAACACCAACATCGAGAAATTGAATGTTGTAGGAAAGAACTGCAGATGCTGGTTTAAATTAAAGATAGACACAAAATGCTGGAGCAACTCAGCGGGACAGGCAGCATCTCTGGATAGAAACATCGAAACATAGAAAATAGGTGCAGGAGTAGGCCATTCGGCCCTTCGAGCCTGCACCGCCATTCAATATGATTATGGCTGATCATCCAACTCAGTATCCTGTACCTGCCTTCTCTCCATATCCCCTTTAGCCCCAAGGGCCACATCTAACCCCCTCTTAAATATAGCCAATGAACTGTGGCCTCAACTAACTTCTGTGGCAGAGAATTCGAGAGATTCACCACTCTCTGTGTGAAAAATGTTTTTCTCATCTCGGTCCTAAAAGATTTCCCCCTTATCCTTAAACTGTGACCCCTTGTTCTGGACTTCCCCAACATCGGGAACAATCTTCCTGCATCTAGCCTGTCCAACCCCTTTGTAAGTTTCTATAAGATCCCCCCTCAATCTTCTAAATTCTAGCGAGTACAAGCCGAGTCTATCTAGTCTTTCTTCATATGAAAGTCCTGACATCCCAGGAATCAGTCTGGTGAACCTTCTCTGTACACCCTCTATGGCAAGAATGTTTCCCATTCAACATCACCCTTTCCTTCTCTCCAAAGATGCTGCCTGTCCCGCTGAGTTACTCCAGCATTTTGTGTCTGTCCATGGAACTGAATGTTGACTTCAGAAAAGGGAAGT
The DNA here is from genome assembly GCF_028641065.1 of Leucoraja erinaceus. Taxonomy (NCBI): domain Eukaryota; kingdom Metazoa; phylum Chordata; class Chondrichthyes; order Rajiformes; family Rajidae; genus Leucoraja; species Leucoraja erinaceus. The sequence continues at coordinate 49,376 of NW_026576705.1, forward strand.
AAGAATACTAGGCACAGTTTTCTATTGGTGGGATGATAGTGGAGAGAGTTGGCAGCTTCAAATTCTTGGACGTTAACCTCTCCAATGACCTGTTCTGGGGCCAGTACATAGACTAACCGACAACACAAACACTGATCCAACCTCAACTACCAAACATTACGGCCCACCTATGTGCACAACTATGCACTTTATTTCCTATTCTAATTGTGTTTTTTGCAATCATAGCTTTTTTTTTGGCACAATCAACTTTTAGGATTTTACATGTAACTTGTGTCTAATTAGCTTTTTGTGTGTATGCCTGAGTCTATCTGCCTGTGATGCTGCCGCAAGCACCATTTTTCATTGTACCTGTATCTCAGCGTATTTGTGTATAGTTTAGTTTAATTTAGTTGGGGGGAGTTGAATACTTTATTCTCACAAGTGACAAAGCACAATGATATTCTTTGCTCGCATACCCAAGGTATGCAAATAGTGGCCCATAAAGAGTGTTGACAGTTACAAAGTATCCCCGCCGGTTCCTCCATTGGTCTTCCTCCTCCCCCTCACGCTGGTTCCCCTCATCGACCACCGACAGCGGGTCGACCCGCAAGGCCCCACCACCGCCGTGAGGCCACACCACCACCGCGAGGCCCCACCACCCCTGCCGAGGCTAATCACCGCTGAGGCTCCACCCTTGCCTCCGAGACTCCACCGCCTCCGAGGCCCTACCGCTGCCGAGGCTCCACCGCTGCCGAGGCTCCACAGCTGCCGAGGCCCACCACCACCATGAGGCTTGGTCGGCCCAGGCAGGCTTCGCCACCCACCTTCTCCATGGCCATCCGGAAACAAGCCCTATCCTACACACATTAGGGACAATTTACATTTAAAGCAAGCCCATTAACCTACATACCTGTCCGTCTTTGGAATCCGAGAGGAAACTGAAGATTTGGAAACTGAAGATCTCGGAGAAAACCCACGCAGGTCGCGGGAAGAACATACAAAATCTGTACAGACAAGCACCCATAGTCAGGATCGAACCCGGGTCTTTGGCGCTGTAAGACAGCAGCTCTACCGCTGCCCCACCGTGCCGCCCATATGTGCAGACGACAATAAACTTAAACTTGAACATGGTATGGCTCACAAGCATGCAGAAGACATGAATTTAATTTGGCATCGTGACTGGTGCACATATGCTGGGCTGAAGAGCATGTGCTGTACTGTTCCATGTTCTGTGTTCTATGAATTACTTTAACACCTTGAAAGGAAGATTAACGATTTCTACAGGTCTTCCTTCATGCATCTATTTATGGTCACCACTCATGAGAGAGGGTGCAGAACAGATTGTTTATAATGCTTCTGGAGTCGAGGAAATTCAGCTACGTGTTTAAACTGGAAGAAGGATCCTGATTGATAACCTTGCCTGTCTATTCCTTCCTCAGATGTTGCCTGACCTCCTGAGCTCCTTCTGTACGTTGTGTTTTGCATTGGATTGGCGAAGTGGATGGAAGCTGAACCACTTGCAAAGATTCTGGGGGCATGGGATACAGATTTCAGATTTGGGACAAAAACATTTACAAGGCTCAGTTTTGCAGCTGAAAGCTGTCACCATGCTGGAGTGACGGCTCCTCCCGGGTGCATGGAAAGGAAGGCACAAACGAGTGGAGTAATGCACCTGTCCCACTTAGGAAACCTGAATGGAAACCTCTGGAGACTTTGCGCCCCACCCAAGATTTCCGTGCGGTTCCCGGAGGTTTTTGTCAGTCTCCCTAATGGTCGAAAGTGGTTTCCGCTTCTTCTATGTTCCGGCGATTATTTCAAAAAATTAAAAACCGGCCGCGACTAAAAATAGGTTGCCGTTTTAAAAATCGTTAATTGGTTAGTCGAAGCCGGTTGCGATGCTAGTTGAAGGTGGTTGCCGGAGGTTGCAGGTAGGTAGTGGAAGGTAAGACCTTTTTTTCACCCAGTTTTATTCCACCAGGGAGGTGTTACGTTCCACTACCTACAACCTCCGGCAACCACCTTCAACTAGCATCACAACCGGCTCGGAAACCTTGGGTGGGGCGCAAAGTCTCCAGAGGTTTCCGCTCAGGTTTCCTAAGTGGGACAGGGGCATTACTTTGTGGAGGTGGAGGTGGCCGTGTGGAGGTGGAGTGCATTGTGGAGGGTAAAAGCGAGGCTTTGTCTCAAGAGGCTTAGGTGTAGAGAGTGACGGCGCGTTAAGGTACGGTTTATGTTTTTTTCTTTCCGTCATAACTTTTATGTTTTCAAGTGCTGCAAAGATGGCAGATAGATGGCAGATAGATAGAGTGGTAGCGTGGCCCCTCCTGCAAGATGTGGGAAGTCAGGGAGACTTCCACTATCCCTGAGTACTATGCCTGTGTGAAGTGAGTTTTGCTGCACCTCCTGACTAATCATGTTAGGGAACTGGAGACATAAACATGGTATTTCTGAAATTTATGACATCAGCCTAGTAAACCATTAACGGAAAATCGCTGAAAGACCCCGCCGCAAAAGGTATTATTAGTTTTTATGGCCTTGCATAATAGTTATAGTAGCTTAAAAATCACTCTCTAAACCCGCGACCTCTCGCAGCCCCAGGGTTTTATAAAGCAAACAATTAAAGGTATGTACCTTATTTTTACATTAAAAGGGGCTTCTTAAGAACCCTGTATATAAAGTTTTCTATAGCGAGTAGCTCATTTTGGGCTCTTTATATCCCGCAGTATTTTTCTGGGCATTTGGGGGCACAAATCCAGCGCAATGTGAATGTTCTAAACCAGCACGTTCACAGGATCCCACTAGAAAGCCGATTTTAAATGGACTTTAATTTACAGCAATTGAACACTAAATTCCTTCCATTTGGCCTATAAATTGCTGTAAATGAGATTTAAAAATCATGTTTTATTGTGAATTACTTGTGAATATTATTTAGACACTTAGGCTATTTAAAAATATTAATCATTTATTAAGAAATGGATAGATGTTTAGATCTAGTAATTGAAGTTTGAAATTAGCTACAATTGGGTAACTAACTAATTATATGCTTTAATTTCAGGTCATCCAAGTAAGATTATTTTATATTTGTTTCAGAATGGTTCAATCTATGATAACTGAAAATTTCATTCATTTCTCTTAATTTTTAAGAAGGTTATGGGCTTTTGATTGTCCATGATCACAACTTTTTTTGTTATGTCCATAGAAAATCAATAGGGAACATGATGCTAAATTCCGAGTATGAAAATGGCCATAACTTTTTTTATTACTTGAGATATGAAAGTGAATTAGGTGTCAAATTAAACTTATTGTTATGCTTTATCTGATGGGATAAATTTCAGACTTCAATTTTTAAATCTCAAAATTTTGTAACATTGTTACATATATTAATAATATATCACAAGGAGGATAACATCAGGATAACATTATGGTTTGTTTAGTTTAGAGATGTTGGACAATTTTACATCTTTACATGACAGAAGCCTCCTCATGTCGATCCCCGGAAACGACGACACGATGCCTTTCGTGACGCATCAGGCGACCGATTCTGTCAACATGTTGGACGACAACAGAAGCCGACACCAAGCTACAAGCTACACGAGCGAACGAACAAACGAAGAGCTTATTTGAGGTTGTAGTGTTTAATAGCCTAATGGCTGTAGGGAAGAAGCTGTTCCTGAACCTGGACATTACAGTTTCCAGGCTCCTGTACCTTCTTCTCGATGGCAGTGGTGAAATGAGTGTGCGGCAGAAGCTTTCACTCGTCTCCTGTTAAGATGCTTCATAAACATTACCTTTGTGTCTGTGTGCTGTCATGTTTTGGCTTCAGAAATACTTATGCCACTATCACTCTTGATGAGCTCTTTGGGCCACTGTCACATTATTTACGGGGCAAGTTATTCTTGTGAACTAGTCCTAGCTGTGAGACGACAGGTTCAATGGTGATCTATCATGAGAGTATGGGTGGACTTGTGGGGTGAGCAGAAACTTTGATATGAGTTGAAGCAAGGGCAACGAGGTGTGGAGGGGACATCTCCAGAGCAGCGCTGGGACTGAGAAACGGAGAACACATTGTGTTTGGTTGAAAGCCAGAAGTTGGAAACGAGAGTGGATAGCTCTGGGAGCCAGGGTAGGATTAAGGAAAAATGAGTATATTGGGGTCAGAGGAAAGGCAATGAATGGGAGCCAAACACTGCAGTTTAAAAACAAGATCATAGCAAACTGGAGAATAATGCCACAAGGGCCCAGTGTAATCTGTTAACCTTTAGTAATTCAACAGAATGTATTTTAGGGAATTACAATGAAGAGTTGGGGTTTTGCTTAATGGTACCAAGGTACTGCTTGCTATCTGTTATTCCATGTGTGTGTGTGTGTGTGTGTGTGTGTGTCTATATTATGACTGGTGCACTTCAGCAGCCAAATGCTGTTGCTGATGAATTTGAAAGTTCCAGTTTCATGTGTCCCTGCCAACAGATTCTCATTAAAAGATGTTAAATATACTCATTCTGAGACCTTGTGGGGTTTCACATTACTGTATTTATTCTTTCAGTGATCAAATATTGAAGAACTATTTTGCCATGCCTTGCAGCTTGCTGATGGATATGCATATTTGATCAGTTAGCCTTAATGTGCTGACTTGGGTCCCATTTTGCAATAAGTGATTGTTTTCTTAACACCAGTGCAGATCTTAGTCTGTCTTTAACTTCTGTCAAAATGTCATTCGTTGATCAGGGGTTCGTTTTCTTTCTACTTAACACGACATTCATATTTAACATTGGCATTTTTTGATTTCAGATAGTACATGCGAATATGATTTTTCAACTCTACCATTAATGATTTCCAGATAATGTCACTTGAATATGACTGATCTTGTCTTCCATTGCCACACAAAGCTTTTAGCCCTAGTGTTAGATATTTATGCTGGAAAAATACTGAGATTTCTAAATTATTTTATTTCATCGGGAACGTTGGTTTAAGGTGGGAAGAGCAGATTTGAAAGGGACCTTTTAAACATGGAATGCTGTGCATTTTTGGAATTAGTTGCCAGAGACTCGAGGGTGGCTATATGTATAATGTAAGTTTGGGGGGATATGGGGCAAGCGCAAGCAAGTGGGACTTAGTTGCTTAGGCAATTTAGTCGGTATGGATGAGTTGGGCCGAAGGGGCTGGAGTAACTCAGAGGGACAGGCAGCATCACTGAATAGAAGGATTGGGTGACATTTTTGGTTGAGGCCCTTCTTCAGACTGTTCTTGTGCTGCATAGGTCTATGACTCTATTACCCCTTTTTAAATTATGTTTTAATCACAATGCATGCATTTTGCAAATTCACAGGAACCTTTGACTCAGTTAGCCAGATAACCTGCCCACAGACTTGTGCTTGCTATATGAGGTCATTCAAGCCATCATCTTGACAAATGGGCTCACAGCAGAGCCAAGCATTGGGCAGATCAGTGTTGAGCAAACCTTATTACCAGACACTATCTTTATCCCCGCAAAGCTGCAGCTATTCTCAAAAGAGTTAGACTTCAGTCTGCTGTGCAGTACAAGTGGGGACAAAAAAAACTGTTTGACCTACCACTCCAGAACTAAAGACATCCATGCTTTAGTTATCAAATTGCCATCTACAGATGATGCTTGTGGATATGCTTGTTCAGAGATTGTGCTCCAAAGCATCACTGACTTGTTAACTGGATTACACAAGAAGGTGTGCTGTACAATGTACACTGAACATCTACAAAACAACGTATTACTGTGTACAACAGTGCCCAATGATCAAAAAGTCCAGAAGGAGAAAGTAATGCAGCACAGAAACAGGCTGCACCAACCAGTAAACATCCATCTAATCTCATTCCATTTTCTATCCAATATTTTTATCAACTTCCTCAAAGTAGCAATGTTACAAAATTTTGATATTTAAAAAATCAAGTCTGTAATTTATTTCATCAGATAAAGCATAAAAAGAAGTTTAATAGTAAGATTAAACGAGTACTTACCAGAATGAAGTTTGATCTGTATTTTATGAGGAGTTATGATGAGGGATTACGTGAAGAGCCCAGCCCAGTGCGCAGGTGCGGCATACTTCGAAGCAGCAGTGTGGAATCACAGGATAGGCACAATATTTGAAGTAACATAGTAAAGATCAGTGAGACATCAGTTTATTAGTTTGATCTATATATTGAGGGTGGGAGCGGAGGGCACATAATCCCTCATCGTAACTCCTCATAAAATACAGATCAAACTTCATACTGGTAAGTACTCGTTTAATCTTACTATTTTACTTCGGAGTCACGTGAGTGATTCCGTGAAGATTTCAAAGATCTGTGATTTCAAACCGTGTAACAGTTTTTATTTCACTCACTGCCGAAGTTCTTGAGGGAGGAAGTGTTATCGTAATCAACCAATGGATTTGCTTTCTCAAGAAACAGAAAGGTATTTGTTAACAATAACAACATAAATAGCTCCCCTGAGCTTAAATTAAATATTTGCAGTTTGTAATATTCTTTCTGCAATTAAATCTGGCTTATCAACGGTTTACAATAAAAAATGTTCTGAACGTCGTCTCCCTTGACCATCCTGCCGTATTGAGAATGTGGTCAACCGGGATGTCCATTCGTTCAGCCGCTGATATCAATGCTGCCCTAGTGGAATGGGATTAAAATGTATTATTATCTATTCCGGCAGCTTTCAGTACCTGTTTGAGCCACCTTGAAGTGGTTTGGCTCGTTACCCCGTCTTGGGGTTTCTGTGGTTGACCCATAGGCTTTCCTCTCCCTCTAAGATTGTGGGTTGTGTCTATATATTGTTGTAGATGGGTCACCACACTCAACCTGGACTCTGGTGGGTAGGCCCGGAATCCCACCAGTGAATTGGGCGTTCCTGGTCCATATAACCATATAACCATATAATAATTACAGCACGGGAAAAACAGGCCATCTCGACCCTTCTAGTCCATGCCGAACACACAATCTCGCCTAGTCCCATATATCTGCGAGTTAGGTTTTTACCAGACCTAGAATGATGAACGTGATGCGTCTGGGGTAATCACCATGTTATCCAGTCTAGTTTTATGGAGTGACTGGACTCTGTGAGCGTATACGAGAGCCATAAGCATGAGCGTTTTTAACATAGATTGAGCAAGACTGAGGGATCTGGCTGGTGCCATTCTCTGAGATATGTCAATATCACACCGATATCCCATACATGGGTATACCTGGGTTTTTGGGGCTTATTATTATAATTGCCCTTCATAAGTTTATCTTCAGTGGATGGGATCCCATGCTCTGCTGTCCTGCTGTTTTTAGATAAGCAGACAAGGCACTTCATGCTGTATTTACGGCACTGTAACTCACCTTTTAATCATGGTGTAGATGGTCCAGGAACTCCAATACGTCAGTGGTTGAATAGTTTGGTATGTTGTCCCTGCGTCGTGGCAGTATTTTTCCCATGTTTCTCTTGGTGACTGTTCGCAGGGATGCCGACATGGTGGTAATGGTTCATTTGGATAATCCCAGTCCCTGGTAAGGTCTATTCAAAACCTACACCCAGGAGTTTGATGTTTTTATGGCATGGGTGGCTTATGCCTGATACTGGGTTGAGTCAGCAACCATGGTCCACTAGGGAAATCCATAGGTGACTCGCCCACCATGTCGTGATGAACTGGGAACCATGGCTATGTAGGCCGGTCGGGCACGTTCAATATCCCGGAGACAGATTCCATCTGTATTGCGAAGTGCCCGAATGATGAGGCAGAAGGGAGGAAGGCAAAGCAGAAATTCCCCCTTCCAGCGTGTAGGCATCTATCGCTGCTGCCTCTGATCTGGTTCCTAATTGAATTTTTTGAATTGAATTGAATTGAATTTCCTTTATTGTCATTCAGACCTTACGGTCTGAACGAAATTTTGTGCCTGCAGTCATACATACAATGATACAATAATAACAACAATAAACACAAATTAACTTCCACCACAGTGAGTCCTCCAAACACCTCCTCACTGTGGTGGAGGCAAAAATCTTAGGGTTGCAGTCTCTCCCTCTGCTCCCTCTGCACTGAGGCGATTCCCCACCGGGCGATGGTACAAACAGTCCCGCAGCTCACCGAACCCCGGGAACGGGCCGGTTCAAACACTGCGGCCCGGGGTGGTCGAAGCCGCCGCACCTCCAGTCCAGCACACGCAGCCGCCGGCCCGCGGCTGAACCCAGGACTCTGGACACCGCCGCCAGAATGTCGTCCCAGCCACCAGAGCACCGTCCCAGCCCCCGGACCGGATCGCCCTCACATGAGTACCGTTCCACCCTCGGGCTGGGCCACTCCAGCGGGAGTGCCGTTCCACCCTCGGGCTGGGCCACTCCGACGGGAGTGCCGTTCCTCCCTCGGGCTGGGCCACTCCAGCGGGAGTGCCGTTCCTCCCTCGGGCTGGGCCACTCCAGCGGGAGTGCCGTTCCTCCCTCGGGCTGGGCCACTCCGACGGGAGTGCCGTTCCTCCCTCGGGCTGGGCCACTCCAGCGGGAGTGCCGTTCCTCCCTCGGGCTGGGCCACTCCAGCGGGAGTGCCGTTCCTCCCTCGGGCTGGGCCACTCCAGCCCCTCACCATGCCGCTCTCACGGGAGCACCGTTCCATCCCGGGCTGGGCCGGGAGCGAGCCCAGGACGAGTCCTGTCAGCAGCCTCCAGAGTCCCGAGGTCGCCGGCTCCGCTAGGCCTCAGCGTAGACGGAGGCAGAGAAGGGTGATACGACAAAAGGTCGTATTCCCCCGAAGGGAGTGACAGCAGCCCCCGTTTCACCCCCCACCCCCCTCCCCACATAAACACAGCCTAAGAACCAAAAACATAACTACACAAAACGAAAAAAACAATACAAAAAAGTAAAAGACAAACGGACTGCAGGCGAGCCGCAGCCGTTCCCAGCGCCGCCACTTACTAAGTCACATACATAGGTTACTGGTGATTCCGTCTTGTGCAACCAAATTGATATCTGGCATTCAAACTGCTTAATACCTTTAGCAGATATTTTGGGTTTGACATCTATACAATGTTATCATAAATTTCCCCCCGTGACGTGGTGTCTCCCACTGTGTTCTAGCTTCCTAGGAAATAGGCAGCTGATAGTTAAAATGTCTTTTGACACACCATTGCCAGATCTGTTTGACCAATTTGTTGCACGATAATGATTTTATGCTCCCCATATATAAGCCACCACCATAGTATTATCAATCCGTAACCGCATATGTACGTGCTGCATTTGAAATGCATATGCTTTTTAACCCAATAGGCGATCACCAATCCCAAATAGTTGATGCCCGGTGTGTGTAGTAACGATGATTCTGAATTGGTCCATCTGTTACCTGTGCTGGATATGGAGTTAGTTGCTCCCCAGCCTAAAGTACTGGCATCGGTTTTTAATAACCAAGTTAGGATTGGTGATAATAATAGGGCTGAAAACTATGCCAAGCATTGTCTGCCCACCACTGTAATTGTGATGTAGCTTCAGTGGGTACATTCATGATTTGATTATAGTGACCCGAGCACCTTGGCAAAGTAACAGTCATATGGATAGAATTGATATTGAAGCCCAGATAATCCATGGTAGTTAACGGCTTCAATTTTGGTTTTATGGGTGTGGGATGAACCTCAGTGCTTTAAGGAGCTGTTTCGTAGCTAGAACTGCTGCCACAGCTAATTCCTTTGTTTCCCCTAAAATGAGGATATCATCCAATATATGCCATGATTATGCTTGTTTTCTTAATATTTTCATGGTTATTTTTAATATTTTTGTAATTAGTTTAGGGCTGAGGTTAGACCATTGGGAATGCTCTATACTCCCATAGTTGCCCTAACCGGGATGTCCATTATTCAGGTAAATTTTTAGGTATCTACAATGATCCTTGTGTATGGGTATAGGATAGTATGCATCTTCCATATCAATGCTTGCCATAAGGTATCCTTTGGAGATCGGATGTCTGGCAGTGACAAAACGTCTCCATCTTAAAGTGTATATACTCAACAGGTTTATTTAGTGATATTAGGTCAATGATGATGCTACATTCACCATCTTTTGTAGTTTTGGTGAATATATTCAATACAAATTCCAATGGTTCATGTTTGCTCCCATGATCCCTTTTGTAATGAGCCTTTCTAGTTCAGCTTGACCTTCTCGCTTCTCTTTCTTAGAGGGAAAAATTGCCCTTTGGGCGCATTGCTGAACTGGCGGTAATATGCCCAATTTGAATTCAAGTTTTATCCACTAATACTGTTGAGTATATCTTAGTTATTTGTGACAGCACCCCATGCTTTATCAACAAGTGTAAATGCCCCCCCCCCCCCCGCAGTTAGCAGAGCACCCTAATTTTGTGTAAACTGGGAGGAACCAGACTACCTACCTCCATGTTCATTGTTTTTTCATGAAGGCTCAGTTTTGCTGGTATGCTGGTGCTGTCGGTGGGGCGGCGCATTTTCCCACGGCTCCGCTCTGGGCCCCTGTCTAAAAAGAACTTTGGGGGTAATGTGAAGCGGTCGCCAGGCTTTCACCAGTCCTTGTTCGATATTTGCTGGTGGATGCCGAGGGGTGCTGCCAGCTGGGTGTTGGATGCGATGTCCTGCTCGTTCCATGGCCTGCCCTCATGAGGCGCACAGGTTTAGCTGCCTCTCTTCCCGCTGCAGCGGTTTGCATAGCCCCGTATATTTGGGGTTGAGGGCAGGTCTTATATGCACAAATGTCAGTCGAGTATCCCAAATTTGGGAACATCTTAGGCGTCAGCACATTCGAAGTGCAACGGGATAGCCTCATCCTGGGAGAACCACCTTGGTGATCATGGCGTCTCGCCTGCCAGGTGAGTATGATCCGTGGAAAACGAGCAAAGGCGGTGATTTTTGGTGTTAGGAGCTTCAGAACTCGCTGCTTTTAGCTCTTGACTGCGAGTCTGCTGACCCAGCTGCCTGCAGATTTACCTCTAGAAAGGCCTTCTCCTGCAGGGCTTTGTTGGGAAGATGGTCACGTGGAGGAGCCATGTAGTGGCCCACGACACCCAGCAGCTCTTCCTGATCCTGCTCCCCTGGCATACTCCTGTTCTCGTCCGCCTGCCCAGCGTTTAAGCCAGCCCAGCCCTGGCCTCCTTAGCTAGCCTCAAAAGACGGAGCAAAAGGGTGTGCTATGAATTGGAGGACGCATAGCTCAAACTCCGTTGTCGCATCAATCCCTCGACAAGGGAGATGGCTAGTGCAATAGCACTGGGGTAGGAGTGTCAGCTCCCTTGGCATTCAGCCAGTGACCCCTCGTTTTCCTGGAGGTTTTGTAACTCCATGACCTCCTCTGGCTTGGGGAGACAGACATACTTGTTTTTGCTGTCTCCAGCCTGTTCCAGTATTGGAGGAAGTTGGTTCCTGTAGAACCTATATTTTTGGTAAGGTTTTGTCTTACCTGTAGTTAGAGGCTGCCTGCCGTTTTTTAGGCGGCATTGTAGCGGTTCCCGGGCGGCGATTCTCCTTGTCAGGAGTCTGCAGGGCTGCCGGTCGGGTTTTTAAATTTCCCTCCGGTCCGCTGCTGTTAACCAAACAGCTGTTCAGCGGACCGGCATCAGCGCAGCTCCCTGTCAGCGGTCCGCAGCGTGTGCGGTCCCGTTTGCGCCTATCCCCCTCCACTGTCGGCTCCTTCGCTGGAGTCGAACGGGGGCCGCTTCCTCTGCTGCTTTGCTCCCCCTGGAGCAAAAAACCACAAGGCCCGATTAAGGTAGGTACTTACCTAACGTTCCTTGGTTTGCGGGAGCACCGACTCCCGCTGGCCGCGTGTGCACAGCTGTGCGATAATGCCGCAACTGCGCACTGCGCACTGGGACACCTAATTCACTTTCATATCTTCAGTATTAAAAAAAGTTATGGCCATTTTCATACTCGGAAATTAGCATCTTGTTCCCTATTCCTTTTCCATTGACTTAACTCAAAAGCTGTGATCGAGGACAGTCAGAAGCCCATAACTTTCTTAAAAATTAAGAGAACTGAAAGACATTTTGAGTTATTATAGATTGAAGCATTCTGAAGCAAATATGAAACAATCTTAATTAGATGAAATTAAAGCATATAATTAGTTAGTTACTTAATTGTAGCTAATTACAAAATTCAATTACTAGATCTAAACAACTATCAATTTTTCTTAAGAATAGATTAACATTTTTAAATAGCCTGTGTACAAATAACATTCACACAAGAATTCACAATACAACATAATTTTTAAATCTCATTGTCATGGATTTATAGGCCAAATGGAAGGAATTTAGTGTTTAATACCTGTAAATTAATGGCCATTTAAATCATCTAACGAGTGGGTTTTTCTGGAACACGATCATTTGGAACGTTGTGGGTGCTGTGAATTTAAACTCCATATCGGCAGGAAAAATACTGCCGGTTCGTACGGGGAAAAAAATCACCGTTTCGCAACGTAAAATGTGAATTAAAGGCATCTTAAGGAGCACTTCTATACATGAAATAAACGGCTTTCATTTACCTGTCCCGTACGTGAAATCCGTCCCTGGCGTTGGCGTTGACAGCTTTAGAAGCTGATTTTAAAATTACTCCAGCGCTGAACTAGTCGGGCGATTTAAAAAAAGAAATACACAGAACTCCAGTCGGAACGATTCTTCAGCAAAAGCTTACACTCCAACGAAATATAATCCAGGACAAGGTAGGAGAAACCCGCGTTTTAACCCCCCACCCCCCCCAAAGGCGGCAAAATCGCGCACACAGCCAGTGGCAGAATTGCAGCCCCGCTGAAAGTAAGTATTGTAACATACCTACTCAAAGCCTCCGTCCTGTTCTCTTCCCGCCAAGGGGTGATTTATAATAACTAACCAACTTATCCTTGACATAAGGGATGAAACTGGAGTATCTATCCACTGGGAGCTGATGCAAGCCCACCAGCAAACTCCCAGGGTCAAGACCAAACCCAGGTTGTTGGAATGAGAAGGTAGCCATTGTAACAGCTATGGAACTGTTCTGTGAAGGTGGACAGTGAGAACCTTCAGTTTTTTTGCTGGGAGCACAAATAATCCCAGTATAAATTGCAGACGGAATACAACATCTCCAAAACACTCTACCCATCTGCCTGATCTTGCACCTCCTGCTCCAGCCACGCCAGCGTTCACGGTGCCATATCATCCAGCTCAAACCCGCAGAAGCGGAGTGGAAGCACGGCATCCCCAAATACTCATCAAAACACAAACGCTGAGTCTGAAGAAGGGTCACAACCCCAAACTGACATTGCCTGACCCATTGAGATATTCATAGAGCCATTACAGCAGGGAAACAGGCCCTTCGGCCCAACATGCCCCATATGTGCTAGTCCTACCTGGCTGCATTTGGCCCATATCTCTCTAAACCTTTCCTATCCAAGTACCTGTCCAGATGTCTGTTAATATACTCCAGCATTTTGTGCTTTGCTCAAGATTCCAGCATCTACGGTTCCTTGTATCCTTGAATACTCAATACTGAATGAGATAATGCCTAAGTAAAGAAGGGTATATTCTTTGAATGATCAAAGATTAAAGAGCTGTTTTGCCATGTTCTGCAGCCTGCTGATGGATCTGCATGGTTTATCAATCAGCAGTATTGTGCTGACTTGGGTCGCATTTTGTAACAAGTGATTGTTTTCTTTACCCCAGTGCAAATAATTCTAAGGCTGCTTTAAACTGCTGTCAAAATGTCTTTTTTGATCAAGTAATTAGTATTATTTTTGTTTGTCTTGACATTGGCATTTTAATATTTCAGTATTCACACGGACATTTTATATGATTCTGAACTCCTCTGTTGATGAGCTCTCGGTTATGTCATGTTAACGTGACTGATCTTGTCTTTTTGTTGCCACACACAGTTTGTAACTTTAACAGCAGGAATTTTGCTTGAATTATTAATAATACTCCATTGACATTTTTATAATAATGCTAAAATACCCAACCCATCTTTTTTATCTGATTGGATGAGGTGTTATAACATTGTGACATTCATATAGATATTTATAACTAATTCCTTGCCTTCTACCTCGAGGTAATTATTTTTCTGTCCTGCTTGTAAACTAACTGCAGATAAATAGTGACACGGATTCTCATTGGTTTGGGCAGCTTACAACACAGCGGTATGATTTTTGATTTCTCTAACTTCACGTGGCTCGTGCATACCGCCTCTCTCCTTCCCTCCCTCACCCAAGTAGTACTGGCTTCAAAGTTGTCTCGTTGAGTCTTATTGTCGGTAACTAGCTAACTAAAGGGGCTGTCCCACTGCGGGGAACTAATTTGCAAGTTAGAGAAGAGTTTGCCCTCTTAATAGAAGAGTTTGCCCTCGACTCAACTCGCAGCATGGTCGGCACGTGGTCCTTGGAGGTCTATATAACTCTCCTTCATGCTCGAGAGTAGTCCCAGCAAACTCGAGGACTCAGTTTGGTCGAGGCGTTTTTTTTAACATGCTGAAAATTGGCCGCGAGTAAAAAAAGGTCGGCATGGAAAAAATCTATATATTATTTACTCGTAGGTTTAGTCGAAGTAGGTCATAGTAGGTCGGCATGTTATTCGTAGGTAATCAAAGACAATCAAAGGTAATCGAGGGTAGTCAAAGGTAATCAAAGGTAGTCGTAGATAGTGTTAGAATAGTCGAAGGAGATCGAAGGAGGTCGTCTTCACTCTCCACTATTCGGTGTCCAATTTTCCCGAACCTAGTCTTCAACATAGTCGAAGGAGGTCGAAGGAAATCGAAGCAGGTCTTCTACATATTCGTAGGAGGTTCTCTACATAGTTGAAGGAGGTTGTAGGAGGTGTTCTGCTTTGGCGATACAACACAACCATTACACTTTTTTTTAAACTCTCCTAAACTCTTCTACACTCACAAATTACGTCCCCACAGTGGAACAGGCCCTTAACAATGACCTGTTCCCTTTATCATTGTTACTTTTTTGCATATCTTTCATTTATTTGTTCCATATCTCTCTACATCGCCATCTATATCTCTCATTTTCCTTTCCCCTGACTCTCAGTCTGAAGAAGGGTCTCGACCTGAAATGACACATATTCCTTTTCTCCAGAGATGCTGTCTGACCAGCTGAATAGCTCGAGCATTTTGTGTCTACCTTCGGTTTAAACCAGTATCTGCAGTTCCTTCCTACACATCTCATTCTCTTGGATAACACTCCAATACATTCCGTGATCCTTGTTTCGCAATATGGTGTGGCTGCATGTTTAAATTAAAGTGACAAAACACCTTTGATGCATTACATATTTAGTATTAGTGAGAGTCTAATGCTGACATTTACTATTATCCAGAGACACTGCCTGTTCCGTTGAGTTACTCTAGCATTTTGTGTCTATCTTTGGTGTAAACCAGCATCTGCAGTTCCTTCCCACACATTTACTTTTTAATAATGCTTGTACACAAGGGCTGGGGATCAAAGCCTTGTTTCCTGTGGTGCATGCCATTTGGAGTAACAAAGATCCCTAGTTTATTTTTGATCAACATGGTTGCAATGAGTGTCTAATAAGAAGTTGGCGGACTGCAGGAGTGGGGCGCCATTGTGTATGGCTGCTCTGCCTGCAGTCCGCCCTTTCACCCTTTTTTATTTTTATTTTTAGTTCAGTTAAAAACCAAATGTTAGTTGGAGGGGAAGGGGGAAACTTTATTTCCTAGTCCCTACCTGGTTGGAGAGGCGGCTTCCCTCCGAGATGCTTCTTTGCCCCTTCCTCACGGCCTACCATCGAAACTGGAGCGGCGTTTCCTGTCGGGACCGGCCAGGACTACAGCTTCGGCGGCGGCAGCACAGCGCTGGAACACCAGCACGGAGCGGGCGATGCCTTACCGGGTCTTAAGCTCCGGAGTGCTGTGACCGCCGACTCCAACATCCGAGGAGCTGTGGCTGTGAGCGTCCAGCCGCACGCGGGCGGTGCTGGATTTGGAATCCGAGATCGCCAGAGTCGGGGCTCCGTGAGGACTATGGGCGCCAGAGTCTCCGGGGAGGAAGCGGCCGCTCCAGACAGTTCCAAGCCGCCGAGGAGTGTTCACCTGATGCCAGAGTTCCAGCTTTCCGGCAAAGAGGGCCTGAAAACATCGGACTGGCTGCAGAGGCCACAAATAGGTCCTGACCTTGGGTGTTTCACAGAGGAAGAGGACTTAACGTTTTGATGCCTTTCCCCACAATGGAAAATTTTGATTCTGTTGTGGGGGGACGTTCATGTTGAATTTTATAATGTGTTATGTCATTTTTCTTATTTTTAATTTTTCTATGGATGTACAGAAACTATTATTTCTTTTATGTAAAGCACATTGGTTTCAACACGAGTTGATTTAAACATGCTATATAAATAAAATTGACATTACTTTACTTTAAGCAATATTTGTGTATGAGGAACAATATGCCTTGAGACTCTAATTTAACAATATTTGGTTTCAAGCAGAGTCTGAACAGTATACGGTTCAAGCAGGGAACAGATTTCAGGCAGAGTTAGAAAACAACATAATTATTTAAATCTACAATATTATCATAACACTCACAAATAGAAAAATGTAGGATGTTTATCTTTATTGCATTATTCTAACAAATGAGATGAATATATATATATCCATTAGCATTAAAGAAATGACATTGTCCACTGTGTCAACAAAGGAAGATATAAGAAATAAAGCAAACATCAATGTTCTAATACAAATTGTGGGCAAAAGTTTGGAGTTTACAATCTAAAATTTTAACTTAATGAGTATTTATAAAATTAATAGGCTTGTAAAGACTATCTAGCTACATAATTTCAGGCATATCTTGCTTAATCTGAGTATTTTGAAGACATGATGTAATTGAATTTTTATAAGATGTTTAATAATATTGTATCAGTGAAGGTTGGTTGCAAATTTCAGTATGCACCCTCAGAATGGTCTGTTGTTCCCATATTGGCCACATCAGCACCTCAAAATCTTCAAAACTGGAGTATAAACACTCCAAATTGAACGCCTAAGGAAAGAAGAAATGCATTGTGGAGGCAATATTGTGGAGTGACTAGAAAGTTGATCGATGGATGGTGTAGATTGGTTAATGCATGTGAAGTCAAGTCAAGTCAAGTTTATTTGTCACATACACATACAAGATGTGCAGTGAAATGAAAGTGGCAATGCTCGCAGACTTTTGTGCAAAAGACAAACAACAAAACAACCAAACAAATTATAAACACAATCATAACACACATATTCTTTTACATAATAAATAATGGAAGGAAAAACGTTCTGTAGAGTTAGTCCCTGGTGAGATAGGCGTTTACAGTCCGAATTGCCTCTGGGAAGAAACTCCTTCTCAATCTCTCCGTTCTCACCGCATGGCAACGGAGGCATTTGCCTGACAGTAGCAGCTGGAACAGTCCGTTGCATGGGTGGAAGGGGTCTCCCATGATTTTATTTGCTCTGGAGTTGCACCTCCTGATGTATAGTTCCTGCAGGGGGGCGAGTGAAGTTCCCATAGTGCGTTCGGCCGAACGCACTACTCTCTGCAGAGCCTTCTTGTCCTTGGCAGAGCAATTCCCAAACCAGGTGGTAATATTTCCGGACAAGATGATTTCCACCGCCGCTGCGTAGAAGCACTGGAGGATCCTCGGAGACACTCTGAATTTCCTCAATTGCCTGAGGTGGTAAAGGCGCTGCCTTGCCTTACTCACGAGTGCTGAGGCGTGTGATGCCCATGTCATATCCTCAGAGATGTGGACTCCCAGATATTTAAAACAGTTCACCCTATCCACAGGATCCCCATTTATCCTCAATGGAGTGTACGTCCTCGGATGATGTGCCCTCCTAAAGTCCACGATCAGTTCCTTAGTTTTTTTGATGTTCAAGAGGAGGCTGTTATCCTGGCACCAGAGTGCTAGACCAGCCACCTCCTCCCGGTAGGCCTTCTCGTCGTTGTCTGAGATCAGGCCCACCACCACAGCGTCATCAGCAAACTTAATTATTGAGTTTGAGCTGAACCTAGCCACACAGTCATGCGTGTACAGGGAGTACAATAGGGGGCTGAGGACGCAACCCTGGGGCGATCCTGTGCTCAGAGTGAGGGACTTCAATGTATTCTCTCCCATCTTGACTACCTGGGGCCTGGCGGTGAAAAGTCCAGGACCCAGGCACATGGAGGTGTTGAGCCCCAATTCCATTAGCTTCCCGGCCAATCTGGTGGGGACTATCGTGTTGAAGGCTGAACTGTAGTCTATGAACAGCATCCTCACGTAGTAATCATAGTACTCAATCATAGTAGATTAGCATCACTAACCCCACCTTACTGTATGCTTTATATTAACACCCACTTCCTACACTAGGTAGTCCTGGAAGCGGAGATGATGAACTAGCAACCAACAACCTGCTGTAACGCTTAATTATGTGTAACAATTAATGATGACTTTAAACTCCAGGCTGTATACCATAATTATTTACATGGTGTCGGAAAGCTTGAAGTAACCCACTGCGTCCATATATCGGGTTTTATTTCTGTTTATCAGTTTCATTTGTATCACCATGGCTCACTCGTGTCGAAAGCCAGTGCAGCTTATCTTCAATTCTGACATCGGGGAACGATGGAGGCTATTTGAAATTGACTATGAACACTATATCAACATCGCCCATCGTAATGAACCAAATATTGTCAAGGCTTCCCTTCTACTAAACCTGGCGGGACACGAGGCCATGATGAGAGCCCGGACCTTTGACTATGTGCCAGCCGTTCTCGATGCCAACGATCAGGTAGTTGTACCTGCTGAGACTATGCGTGACCCCACCATTTTACTGCGTAAATTCCGTGAACTATGCGACCCACCCTCAAACCGTATTTTAAAAAGAGCAAAATCCTTCGCGAGACACCAGCTCCCCGACGAGCCCGTGGAAAGATTTATTTGTGACTTGAAATATATGGCTCAGCGATGCCGCTTCGAGGTCATGTCAAACGAATTAATCAGGGACAAGCTTGTCAATGGCATGACCGATCAAAAGCTAAGGACTGAGTTACTGCGGAATGCTGACTTAACGCTTGCACAAGCAGTGCATGCCTGCAGAACGTCTGAGATTGTGGCTCCACTAAATGACCAGTTGGACACTCAGAAGAAGACCATAAACCTGACGGGTGTCAACAGACGACCAACACCGACAGATAACAAAAGATTCATGAATGAACCACCACAACCGGCTAACCGGGGATTCACCAATGAGCCCCCTCAAAGATGCCCGAATTGTAACTATTTCCGCAACAAGGGACGATCGTTTTGTCTGGCGAACAGCAAGTCTTGTAACTAATGCAAAAGGATGAATCACTTCACCGTTGTCTGCAGGTCCCGTGGGAACAGACCCTCCAGCTCAGCATCTAATCTGCACCTGTTTCAACAAAACCAAACAATTCAAGACTCACAGGACCAGCTCAACTCTGCCCACGAGGATAATCCAATTAGCACATATGTGGAGTCGACTGTGCATTCACTCCTTCACACAACTGGTAAGATTCTGGATCGCTCTGTTTCAATGTCAATTAACAGCAAGCCTGTGAAGGCCAAACTCAATACCGGTGCCCGCGTGAATGTAATGCCTGTGAACGTCTACAACAAGATAAGAAATAATGAGGCCTTGACTAGAGACAGCTCCACCTTACATGCTTATGGGGGGGAGGTTTTGTATCCTCTGGGAAGGACTATCTTTAAATGCGTGCTGAAAAACACCACAAGTAATCTGACTTTCTATATCTTTAAATCTGACTGTGAAACTACTCTACTGGGCATCCATGCGTGCCAAGACTTAGGGCTAGTCTCCTTCGACCGGTACATTCACAAGTTACTAATAGCTGAGGACCCGATTAAAAGATACCCTGATCTATTCGATGACAAGCTAGGCAAGCTGCCTGTGACCTATAAGATCGCCATTGACCCCAACCCATCGACCCAGCCGTCCGTGTCCCCCACCGCGTGCCACATGCCATGCGAGACAGAATTGAGACTGATCTAAAAAACATGGTCGCCATGGGCGTACTAGCCGAAATCAGCGAACCCACAGACTGGGTCTCCACCATGGTTGTCACCTTCAAGAAAGACAAAAACGAACTCCGTGTGTGTATTAATCCAAAAGATTTGAACACTGCCATCAAGCGCCCGCACTAAGAAACATGGAACAGCTGTTCCAAGGACTCCCGTGTGCCATCATCGTGGATGATATCCTGGTATATGGCAAAGACATAGTGGAGCATGACACCAACCTAAAGCGTATTATGGACCAGGCACGTGAGATCAATCTGAAATTCAACCCTAAGAAATGCAAGTTCCGGGTTCCAGAGGTCACATATACAGGATACGTTTTCACTTCTGATGGCCTTCAGCCCGACCCGAAGAAAACTGCTGCCATCACAGAAATGCCAGCCCCCACCGACGTGTTAAGCCTACAACGCTTTCTGGGTATGGTGAACTGTCTGGGATAGTTCAGAACAAACCTCAGCGAACTAAGTTCGCCACTGAGCCAACTCACTCAGGAGGAAACTGCATGGACCTGGTTCCAGCAGCATCAACAAGTATTTGACTCCAAAGTCCAAGCTGGCCAGCGCTCCCACCTTGACATTCTTCGACCTGAAGCGTCCTGTCACGGTGACCTGCGATGCCTCACGATACGGGCTGGGCGCAGCCTGCCTTCAATCATCTGCCGACGTGACTGTACTACCTGTATCTGACGCCTCCTGCACCATGAAGGACACCGAACAGCGCTATGCACAGATCGAGAAAGAGCTGCTAGCCGTGGTCTTCACTTGTTCAAAATTCAAGGACTTCGTCTTCGGGAACACTTTCACAGTCGAAACAGACCACCAGCCACTTGTAACCATCCTTAATAAACCTATACACGCAGCACCTGCACGACTGCAGCGTATGTTGATGCAGCTCCAGCGGTTCGATTTCAAAATTGTTTACAAGAAAGGTAAAGACATGCTCGTTGCTGACACTCTCTCTTGCGCACCACGTGCATCCAGTGAGTGACACCCCAACGAACGGAACGAGTTTACGGTTCTCAAGATCGACTTCGTTCCCACGGAACGCTTGCGCCATCTAGCTGAACACACAGCAGCCAATAGCACTCTCCAGCTACTCTCATCCATAATCACAAGAGGCTGGCCAGACAGGCAATCCAGCACACCACTGGATGTGCAGCCGTTCTTCCTAGTCCGCGATGAGCTGGTAATACAGGACGGTGTCATAGTTAAGGGCCACAAAGTCATGATCCCTTCATCCTTACAAGACGAATACTACAAAGAGGCACACAATGGTCACCCAGGTACCCACGCACAGAGCATGTTCTGCTGGCCTGGCATGGCCAAGTACATACAGGACAGGACAACCTCCTGTCCCATCTGCAACAGATGGCGCCACACCAACAGAGACAGCCTCTGCTACTACAACCCCCACCGGTACTGCCTTGGACGTCAGTGGCGGCAGGCATTTTCGAATGGCATGGTAAACACTACCTAGTCCTGGTCGACTCCTACTCTAACTGGTTCAAACTTGATTTACTGCCCACCATCATATCAGAAATGGTCATTCAAAAGCTTCAGAGACACTTTTCCACATTTGTCGCACCTGTCCGTCTGCAAACCGACAACGGAAGACAATTTACCAGCCATGCATTCAAACACTTTGCCAACCGATGGAACTTCCACCATGTCACAAGCAGCTCTGAATACCCTCAAAGTAATTGGCTCGCTGAATGGGCCGTTAGTAGCACAAAACAATTAATAGAACACGCGCGCGGTGCCAATTCGGATGTGTATCTAGATCTTCTCAACCTCAGAAACATCGCTAGAGATGGGGTCATGGGCTCACCAGCCCAACGCCTGATGTCCAGAACAATGCGACCTCTGATACCAATTGCCCAGCAGAAGCTGGTGCCACAGGTGCTGAAGCCAGCTGCGGGTCCAGATGCGCATCCAGGAGAAACACAACATCCAGAAACGATCACACGACAAGTCCAGCAAACCGCTGCTGCAGGGGCCAAGTCGTCCGCTTGCAAACTACTTTGGGACATTCCCGTCTACGTTGCCTTGCTGGCCCGTCTAAGGAACCCCGCTCCTACCTTGTCGACGTCGATGGTGTCCTGTACCGACGGAGCCGCCAACTCTTGCTGTCTGTAAAGGAACCACATCCACCACCAGCCGATCCCTTTGCTCCACCTCTGATGTTCAAGCCATCTGCTGCTGCTGCTGCTGCTGCTGCTATCACTAGTCCCAGCGTGTCCCGTTCTCCGCCGCGACCGGCGGCCCTATCTAACAACAACAACACTACCTCTCCCGCATGCTCAGCCTATCGGTCGCCTCATGTGTCCCCAGCTGCTTTCTCATTTCCGGGTTCACTACCTCCCTCCCCCACTAACTTTTCTGGCAAAGAGGGAGAGGGGTTGGTCCGTACTCATTTGGGTCGCATTAGTAGACCGCCTGACAGATACGGTGATATGTTTAAATTCGAGAGTCTTATATGTGTTTAACTCTATTTGCTCTTTACGGGGAAGGATGTAGATTGGTTATTGCATGTGAACCAATCATAGTAGAAATAGCATCACTAACCCTACCTTACTGTATGCTTTATATTAACACCCACTTCCTACACTAGGTAGTCCTGGAAGCAGCGATGATGAACTAGCAACTAACAACCTGCTGTATCGCTATATTATGTGTAACAATTAAAGATGACTTTAAACTCCAGGCTGTGTGACATAATTATTTACAAATGGGAAACAAAGAGTTACCTTACAAAGAGAGACACAAAATGCTGGAGTAACTCAGCGGGACAGGCAGCATCTCTGGAGAGAAGGAATGGGTGACGTTTTGGGTCGAGAACCTTCTTCAGACTGAAAGTCACGGGAAAGGGAAATGAGAGATATAGACGATGATGTAGAGAGATATAGAACAAATTATTGAAAGATATGTAAGAAAGTAACAATGATAAAGGAAACGGGGCATCGTGAGCTGTAGAGTGGTGAGAACCAAAAGGTGACATGACTTGGATAGGGGAGAGATGGGGAGAGAGGGAATGCAGGGCTTACTTGAAGTCAGAGAAATCAATATTCAAGTTAAAGTCAATTGGATTAAAAAAAGAACTGGAAAAAAGTTTCTCCTGAAAGTTGTATTTCCTTTTGCCGTCTATGTGTTTAAGTGTTTTATTTCTTGGGCTCAGGAGCACAAAATCAACATTTATCGATTACACAGAACAGTTGGTGTAGTGAGCAGTATTGGGGTCTGTAATTGATTGAAGATTGGGAACTAACCGGCTGGATGGATACAAACAACTCTATGTGATTAAGAGCAAACTGTGTGCATTGGAGGGAAAAAGAGGGAATGTGTGTGAACACTAGTTTTAGTTTCAGTTTTAGCTTATTGTCACATGTACTGAGGTACAATGAAAAGCTTTTGTCGCTTGCGATCCAGTCAGTGGGAAGACAACACATGATTACAATTGAGCCATTCACAGTGTATAGATACATGATGAGGGAATAACGTTTAACCATATAACCATATAATCATATAACAATTACAGCACGGAAACAGGCCATCTCGACCCTTCTAGTCCGTGCCGAACACATAATCTCCCCTAGTCCCATATACCTGCGCTCAGACCATAACCCTCCATTCCCTTCCCATCCATATAACCATCCAATTTATTTTTAAATGATAAAAACGAACCTGCCTCCACCACCTTCACTGGAAGCTCATTCCACACAACTACCACTCTCTGAGTAAAGAAGAGTTTAGTGCAAGGTAAAGCCTGCAAAGTTCGATCAAGCATAGTCCGAGGTTCGAAGTAGTGCCAGATCTGAGATGAGTTTAAGAAGATCATGGTTAATGTAAGAAATGTTGCTGTAGGAGTAGAGATTTAAGAGTGCGGAGTGATTGTAATGTGTGATTGTAGATCTGCTTCTGAAGTTAGCACACATACAGTCGCCTGGGTTGGGCACTAAATGACAGCAACATACAGTGATAGACTCCTTAGATTATAAATAATAACTCCCTGAGAAATAAAGGCAGGCAAAACCTGAGAAAATGGCCAATAGAAACATTAGTTTAAAAAAGTTACCAATTGCATTTGTCAAATTTTCTTTCATGGAAGCCGATATTCAAGGTTTATCAGCCATCAATATAGATCTATATCTTAACAGTTTCTTGACCTGCTCACATGCTCACGTATTGACAAATCATTCTTGGAGAGCCATTTCAGTTTTTAATGACTAACCTGGCACATGTTTATACACATGTAATATGTTTGTAGTCATGGTAGTCATCAACATATTTCATATTGTCAGTATGAACATGTTTTTGACCTATTATAAAGTGCTTGAACTTTAGATGTTAGAAATATTTGTACTTTTTATCACCTGTCATCATAGACCAATTTTAACAAGAAAGTAGATCAATAGTTCAATATTTTCAAGAGCTTGTTTGTCTTAATTTCTGATACAGTTCAATATGTTGGTCCTTTGACCATGTTGAAGATTTACATATCCCTTCTACGGATAACACCTTATTCGGTGAGATTTTGCTCCAAAAACTGAATAAGTATTTTCAGTTTGCATCATCAGAGGCAATTTCTTACCTCTTGTACTTACACAGTTATCTGAAGTCTTCCTCAGGAAATGAGATCAAATCAGTCAAATTGATGAAAGACACAAAACGCTAGAGTAACTCAGCGGGACAGGCCGTATCTCTGGATAGGTATGGGTGACGTTTCAGATCGAGACCCTTCTTCAGAATGTCTTGATGGATGTAAGATTCAGATTCCGATTCAGATTCCGATTCAACTTTAATTGTCATTGTCAGTGTACAGTACAGAGACAACGAAATGCATTTAGCATCTCCCTTGAAGAGCGACA
>NW_026576706.1:0-74193 GCF_028641065.1 Leucoraja erinaceus
TGGACTCAGGCCTGATTGGCAGATAGCTCAGTCACTCAGGCCTGATTGGCAGACAGCTCAGTCACTCAGGGCTGGTGGGCTGGCAGCTCAGTCACTCAGGGCTGGTGGGTTGGCAGCTCAGTCACTCAGGGCTAGTGGGCTGGCAGCTCAGTCACTCAGGGCTAGTGGGCTGGCAGTTCACTCACGGCTATTCCTTGAAATTCCATTCAGAATTCAGGCCACCAAATTCCGTTCCACAGCATTTCAGGCAGAGTGCAGGCCACTAAATTCAGTTGTGCAGCATTTCAGGCACAGTGCAGGCCACCAAATTCAGTTTCACAGCATTTCAGGCAGAGCGCAGACCATCAAATTTAATTTCATGGCATTTCAAGCAGAGTGCAGGCCACCAAATTGCCAAACAACTCATTACATTGTCATTAAGGGCTAACAAATCATTAATTGCAAGTACATTGCACACTTTAGTTGATTCACAGTTTAGAATCAGTTGTGGACTCTCCCTCGCGATCTTCCTGAGTGACTGACTCAGGTTCAGGCATCCAGGGATTTTAAGGTCCTGAACACCCACCGCCCCCCCCCCCGGAAGGGGCGTTACCGTCATCGTGGTGATTGACAGGCGAGAGGACCAATCAGCTGATCTCAAGATTTTTTATCCACTCATAACTTTTTTATTTTTCATCGAACAGAAAAATCCCCGGGGCTGCCTCAGCGGAGGAGAACTGTGAGTAAGATGGCCAAAAATTCATAACAATATAGGGTAGCATTTTTTCTAAAATCAATATACAGTAGGTATGTTACAAAACGTACCTGAATCGTGGCTGAGCATCTGCCCCTCCCCTTGTGTGTGATTTTGGAGCTGTTTGGAGGGGGCGGGTTTAAAACCCGATTTTTACTAGGCTGTTCCAATCGCAGATGTTCAGCCTAGTAAATCATTAACGGAGAATCGCTGCAAGACCCGGTCCCAAAAGCTATTATTAGTTTTATAGGCCTCGAAGAGTAGATATAATAAATTTAAAAGCTCTCGTTCAATTCGCAAGCTCTGGCAGCCCCAGGGTTTTATAAAGCAAACAATTAAAGGTATGTACCTTATTTTTACATTAAATGGGGCATATATATTACCCTATAATTATAATTTTCTATAGCGAGTAGCTCATTTTGGGCTTTTTATATCCCCCAGTATTTTTCTCGGCATTTGAGGGCACTAATCCAGCGCGCTGTCAACATTCTAAACCTGCGCGTTCCACATGAACCCACTAGAAAACCGATTTAAATGGGCATTTATTTACAGCAACTGAACACTAAATTCCTTCCATTTGGCCTATAAATTAATGTAAATTAGATATAAAAATCATGTTATATTGTGAATTATTTGTGAATAATCTTTGGACACTTAGGCTATTTAAAAATGTTAATCTTTCCTTAAGAAATGTGCTTTTGATTATCTAAGATCACAGCTTTTTTGTAATGTCCATTGAAAATCAATAGGGAACAAGATGCTAATTTCCGAGTATGAAAATGGTCATAACTTTTTTAATACTTAAGATATGAAAGTGAATTTGGTGTCAAATTAAACTTATTGTTATGCTTTATCTGATGGGATAAATTGCAGACTTGATTTTTTAAATCTCAAAATTTTGTAACATTGCTATATACAGCGCAGACAGGCAGTGGTCATGATGAGACTTTTAGTTATATAGATTATCAGTAGAGTACTCAACGGACTGAGGATGTCTACTGATAAGAATAGTGTTGACATCAAATGGGGCCCTGAGGGATCCATAATACAAAGTATAGTCGAAAAATAACCTGAAAAATTACAGCCTCAAAAAGGCTGGCAGCATCATCAAGGATGCACACCATCCGGGCCACACATCCATCTCCCCACCACCTTCAGGTAGAAGGTACAGGAGCCTGAAGACTGCAACGACCAGGTTCAGGAATAGCTACTTCCCCATAGCCATCAGGCTATTAAACTCGGCTCGGACAATCCCTGAACATTAATAGCCCATAGTCTGTTTATTTGCACTTTATCAGTTTATTTATTCATGTGTGCATGTATTTATACAATGGTATACGGACACACTGATCTGTTCTGTATTTATGCCTACTATGTTCTGGTGTGCTAAAGCAAAGCAAGAATTTCATGGGACACATGACAATAATAACTCTCTTGAACTCTTGAACTTGATCTGGAAGCACTCTTCACTGAGAAAAAAGCTTGGCGACAGAGACAAAACGAAGGGGTAAATATGTAAAAGTAATTATACGCAGACATGGCAAAGGACCAACAACAAAGGGTAAAAATAGCAGCATTAGATTGTGCACAGGAGGAACAAAAACATGTGTGGAATGAATGGTGGTGGCTGTGTCATCTACCTCCCCGCCAATGGACAGAGCCAACATTAACTGGGCAAGTTTAGACAATGAGATGTATCGAGATGGATATGATGAAGATTATGGACTGTCCCCACCTTTGGACATAAATGTAAAGAAATTAGTTGCAGTCAATGCAGCCTCGATTCGGACGGTAGTCAGAACAACAGGGGGACAAATTATCAGCATGATCGGCAATTTGGGCAACCGGGATGTGATATGTGTGTGAATATGTATGGAAGTCAGCATTTTGCATGTGGTGTGGCACCTTGCTAGTTAATTTTGATTTGTATGAAAAGGTGTGGAAAAAGTACGTGCAAAGATTGTTAATTTGTTTTTCTTATTCTGTTCTGGGAGAATGTTAAATTGATCCATTCGTCCAGATGGAATAGGATGGGACTGAATGATTCCATGTGAAATATATTGATTTATTTATTCTTTTTTTTTTTTTCAATTAGAAGTACAGTAAATTACAGTAATACACATCGCATATATCTTATTACATTTGTTGTACCACTTCGCTTTTCGAGCTTTAAAAAAGGTAGAAATAAAAGAAGTAAGGAAAGTGAGCAAGAATCATGAAGGTGCAGGAAAGTGTTGGGAGAAGAAAGATAGATAGATAGATAGATAGATAGACAGACAGACAGACAGACAGACAGACAGACAGACAGACAGACAGACAGACAGACAGACAGACAGACAGACAGACTGACTTTTATTTTCCCTTATGGAAGAAGTTAGAGAAGGAAGTAAAGAAAGAAAATAGACCCTAGAAAGAAAAGGAAAAAAGGGAAAAACAATCGCTCTATTATAATACAAAACTCCGCAAAAAAGGATATACCAACCGTGTTTTTTTATTTTTTTATTTTATACCCCCCGTTACCAGATCCTGGTACCATTTATATTTTAAATTACTATTGCACCATATGCTTGTAATAGTTCCATAAATGCAGACCACGTCTTTTGGAAGTGGTCTGCTTTGCCTGCTAGGAGGAGTCTCATCTCTTCCAGGTGTAGTGTTTCGAACATGTTTGAAATCCACATTTTTATTGTTGGTATTGGAGCATTTTTCCAAAATTTGAGTATATACTTTTTTCCCCATTATTAGCCCGTAATTTAGTAAGTTCTTTTGAAACATGTTTAATTCGGGGTTACCTTCCGATATTCCAAAAATGATCCATTCTGCTTTTGGTAAGTTTTATTTTAATTAATTTTGTGAAGATTTCAAATATTTAGTTCCAGAATTTTTGGATTTTGATACAAAAAACAAAAGAGTGCGCTATGGTAGCTTCTTGTGACTGACATTTATCACAAATGGGTGCGACATTGGGGAAAAGTTCATTTATTTTAGTTTTTGAATAATATAGTCTATGTAATGTTTTAAATTGTATTAGAGTATGTCGTACGTTGATCGAGCATTTATGCACATATAGTAAGTGTTTATCCCAGCTCTCTTTTGAAATTTTTATAGCTAGTTCTTGTTCCCAGTCTCTTCTAATACCATCGGTTGTAGGTATTTCTATATTTAAAATAATGTTGTATAAGTATAATATTAGATTTGCTGATTCAGCCTTTATCTTCATGGCTTCATCCAATAAGTCTGGGGACCTGTTATGATAGTCTTTTGTGTATTTTTTCAGATAGTCACGGATTTGAAGATATTTAAAATATTGATTATTTTTCAAATTATATTTCAGTTGCAATTGTTGAAATGATAATAATTTTCCTAATTCATACAAGTCTCCGAGCATTTTGATTCCCATTCTTTCCCATTGTGTAAATGATTTATCTATAATTGAAGGTTTAAACAATGGGTTATTGACTATTGGCATTAAAAGAGATAGATTTCTTAATTTTAGATTCTGTTTTATTTGTTTCCAAGTTCTAATTGTGTCATGTATCATTGGATTTTTATTATAATTTTTGTTATTCAGATTCATTGGTGAGAGGAGAGTCGCTCCTGTATTACACAGAGAGCAGTCCTCTCTCTCCATTACAATCCAGTCCACCTGTTGGGCAGAATTGTCCAGCAGGTGAATCATATTTTTAATATTTACTGCACAATTATAGTACATAAAGTTAGGGAGCGCTAGACCACCCATCTCTTTTGGTTTACTAAGGTGTGCTCTTTGTATTCTGTGGGATTTATAATCCCATATAAAATTTGTAATGTCTGAGTCTAGTTTTTTTAAAAACCTTTTTGGAAGATATATAGGTATTGATTGAAATAAATATAGGATTTGTGGTAAAGAGATTATTTTTATAGCATTTATTCGACCTATGAAAGACATCGGGAGGGTTTTCCAGAATTTGATTAGATTATTTTGTTTCTTAAGTAAGGGGCTATAATTGGCGTTAAACATAGCGTGATAATTTCTAGTGAATTCTATTCCTAATATTTAAATTTTTCAGTGGCTATTTTAAAGGGGAATTTCAAGAAATGTGTTGAGTCTTTCGGTTTTATCGACATAATTTCACTTTTGTTCCAGTTTATTCTGTATTCGGAGAAAGATCAAAAATCCTCAATTAGATTTAATATGTTTGGTATACTGATTTGGGGTTTTGTGATATACAGTAGTACATCGTCTGCATATAAGGATATTTTGTTATTTGAGTATTTTGTATTATAACCGTAAATATCCGGGTGTGTTCTGATTTTTTCAGCTAAAGGTTCAATTACCAGAGCAAATAACAGTGGTGATAATGAACATCCTTGTCTATTGCCCCTTGATAATTGGAATTTTGTAGATAGTATATTATTAGTTAATATTCTAGCCGTGGGTTTGTTATATAATAATTTTATCCATGCGATGAAGTTCTCTCCCATTTGAAAATTTTGCAATACTTTAATCATATAATCCCATTCTACTTGATCAAATGCTTTTTCTGCGTTCAATGAACTGATAGATAACTCTTGTTCTTGAGGTTTGTGAGAGTGCGTTATGTTAAGCAGACGCCTCAGGTTATTAAATGAGTGTCTCTTAGGTATAAATCCCGTTTAATCCTCATTTATTAATTTAGTAACATATTGACTTAGTCTTCTAGCTAGTGTTTTCGCTAATATTTTTTGATCCGTATTTAACAAAGCAATAGCTCTATATGAGCCTGGTTCTTCTATATCTTTATCTTTTTAAGTATTAATGTGATCATTGATTCTGCTAGTGTTTCAGGTAAGATTTGTTCTTTAAAAGCGTGTGTATACATTTTCTGTAGATGTGGTGTAACTATGCGGTAAAAACATTTATAAAATTCATTACTGAATCCGTCTGGTCCTGGTGATTTTCCATTCTTAAATG
Organism: Leucoraja erinaceus; assembly: GCF_028641065.1. NCBI lineage: Eukaryota > Metazoa > Chordata > Chondrichthyes > Rajiformes > Rajidae > Leucoraja > Leucoraja erinaceus. The sequence goes on from NW_026576706.1 coordinate 5,667, forward strand.
TGTTTATTGTGTCTTCTATTTCCTTAGATGTAATTTGTGCTCCCAGTTCCTCTTGTTCCTTCAGTTCTAGTTTTGGAAGGTTACAATTGTCCAAAAATTCTGAAACTTTATTATTGTCTATTAGCGTTTTTGATATGTATAAATTCTTGTAAAATTGAGCAAACCTTTTATTGATATCATTAGGTAGTGTTAATAATTCCCCTCTATCTGATTTAATCTTTAAAATTGCATGATCTTTTTCCTGATTTTATAGTTGGAGTGCCAAATGTTTATTGGGTTTATCCTCAAATTCAAAATGTTCTTGTTTTGTAATTTGGAATAGTCTTATAACATTCTCTGACAATAATTTTTTTAGCTTAAATTTCAGTATTAAAATTTTATTATGTTTATCCATAGTTGGATCTTTAGCATTATCTATATCTAGTTGTCTGATTTGTTCTTCTAATTGTCTTTGTTCATTCTTATTCTTTTTGTTTTGAAAAGCTTGATACGAGATAATGACTCCTCTAATAAATGTTTTGAAGGATTCCCATAGTAAAGTGGGCGATATATCTGGTGTATCGTTTGTCTCAAAAAATAGGTCCATCTGTTTGTTTAGATATATACTCCCTTGTGGGTCTGAGAATTTGCGAGTTAAACCTCCAGAACGATTTGTTGTAGACATTCCTTCTAATTTTAAAACAAAAGTTAGCGGGGAGTGATCTGAAATCGTATTGGTGTGATGTTTAGGGTACATAGTATAAGGGATTAGTTTTGTATCCACTAGGAAGTAGTCTATACGTGTTGTTTTGTGTACCATTGAATAAAACGAGTATTCCCTTCCAGTCGGATTCGCGATCCTCCAGACGTCTGCTATATTTGTATTTTTTATATATGTACTTAAGAGTTCACTAGTTTTAGATTTCATATTACCTCTTTGTTTTTGCATCGATTTATCTAAGTACGGATCCAAAACACAGTTGAAGTCTCCTCCAATTATAACATTTTGGTAGTTAAATTCTGCGATTGTATTCAGGATTTTATGAAAAATTTGAGGATTATCAAAATTGGGCGCATATATGCTTACCAAAGTGATTGGCGTAGCATGGATCTCTCCTGTAACTATAAGATATCTCCCTTCCTTATCTGATATAATGTTCTTTGATTTGAATGGTATTCCTTTGCGAATAATAATTGCGGTGCCTCTGGATTTCGAAGTATATGAGGAGTGAAATGTTTGGCCTATCCAATTCACCCTCAATCTCATCTGATTTTGATGTTTAAGGTGCGTTTCTTGTAGAAAAGTAATGTCCGTGTTATATGATTTCAACTGAGCTAGTATCTTGCCCCTTTTAATTGGTTCATTAATACCCCTTATATTCCAGCTACACAGTGTGATTCCTCCCATTTTCTTTTGTTTATCATCTTGCATTTTCTCTGATTTTAATACCCTTATTTATTACGGTGCATCCATACCTCAGGACTCTGGATATTTGGGGGGGCGTTTATATTACTAACTTCCTTGGTAGATCCCTTTTGCGATTGTCCTTGAAAAAAAAACACATAGTAGTGACATGTTGTGATAAAAAAAAAAATTGAAGAAGTAAATTTACAGTGTCTGGAGTATTTGACACTGTAGTGCGTGTCCCACCCGTCTGTGGAATTCGACATCTATTCGACTTCCGAAGTTGATGTTGTACAATTAGCTCCGCTCCCTTTATTACTCTAAGCCCAGGAGGACGGTACCATTTCAAAATCAATTATATTTCACCCAATTACACTATATATATATATATATATATATATATTTCATTCAGACTTATCAGATCTGTGTTCAGCTACTGTGAAATGTATTTATCTAACACTTTCATCTACTAATTATTTATAATTAGTTATACCTTTGATAATAGTAAGCTGTTAGCTGTAAGGGTTAACCAGAAACAGGCTCCTGGAATTATGCCAGGTGCCCGAGTCTCCTCCCTTCCCCACACAAACTACATAACACTTAAACATTCAGTATTATCTACTTTAATTCTAAAATGTGTTATCTCTATATACGAGCTAGTTAGTCTTTTTAGCACATTATTACATTTTGCCCATTATATAGTTCAGGTTAGTTTCCATTTATATTTCTATATTAGTATTGTTAATTATTGTTAATTCTCTATATTTTGTAAAGCTGTTTTAAGATCTTAAACCGCCATTTGTCCTTGTGATGTTTTCCACATTCGGCTCTGCTGTTCGTCTCTGCGTTGCTTATCAGTCTTTCCTTCATTTTGAACAAAGAATGTCCTTGAGTTGAATTCCAAAGCGTCCAAAGGAGATAAGGTGTCTAGACCAGCGCATGTTCTTCCATTTTAAACTTTTAGAGAATGGCGTTTCTTCCCATATCTTCGGGTGTTCTCTGTGAAGTAGTAAAAGGAAAGAATTTGTCCATATCGTTCTGCTGTCTTGATTAATCTTCTGTTTCTGCCACAATCTCTTGGGCATATTTATAAGATGCGTACGAATTAGTGAAAGTTTTCTCTTTTCCCTTGAAAGTAATGCGCATCCTGGCCGGATAAAAAACGCCACATCTGACATCTTTAGCTCCATGGAGAATCTGTCTTGTCTGTGCAAACTTTCTTCTCTTTTGCACGATCTCATAGGGATAATCCCGGAGGAGTTTGATAGAGTCCAACTCATGACGTTTCCAAACGTCATCTTCACTCCGTATTTGATTTTTTTCATCAGCTCTTCAAGTGCTGAAATGTCCCGAAGTTTGACTATGATCTGTCGTGGGTGGACTGGATCTGCTTGTGACCTTGGCTTAAATCTAGGTATTCGATGTGCCACTTCAATTTCCGGTTCCACAGGTAAATTGAGTACATGTTTGATGGCAGTGAACTCATGGGCATTGTTTTCCCCTGCTCCTTCAGTTACTCCCAGTATTCGTAAATTTTGGCGTCTTGAGCGAGCTTCGAGATCAAGACATTTATCTGAGACTTTCGCCAGTTGACTCTTGAGGCTGTCTAGTTCTAGCTTCATTCCCTGCATATCTTCAGCCATTTGATCAACAATTGTTTCTATGTCGTTCATTGCAGTTACATATGAAGACACAATTACATGCACAGCCTCAAACTTCTTCTTAGATTCTTCTTCCCCTTTATTAATTCTCCCCGTTAGCTCTTCATGCACATCCTCAATTTGTTTTTGTATAATGCCAATGCAGTCAATAACTTTTTGATTACCAGCATTGATGTTCGACATATTTTCCATCAATTTAACTAATATTTTCCATCATTTCAAATAGACCCGGATTCCACACTGGCCATGTGGAATCCAAAATAAAGTGTTAGAAATGTGAGTGTCAATATTTTGGAATATCAGAAGGAAATTGGCATTTGGGTAAATTGTGATTAGTATACACTTGTACTAGGAATTTTGAGTTTATGAATTATTTTGTAAAAGCTTGTTTTAATGTCATCACAATGTTTGTCTTGTAAAATGAAGCAGCGCAGTCAGGATTCCTGTCTCCAGAAAAGCAAATGTGTAAGTGTTTTATCTTTAGCTTTAGAGATACAGCACAGAAACAGGCCCTTCTGCCCATGGAGTGCGCGCTGACCAAAGATCCCCGGTCTAACACTACCCTACACACACTAGGGACAATTTCCAACTTTACCAAACCAATGAACCTCCAAACCCGTATGTCTTTGGAGTGTGGGAGAAAACCGGAGCTCCCAGCGAACATTGGCGGGTCCAGGCAGCGGGCAATCGACGGCAGCACAGCGGTCGGCTGCCTGCCCCTTTTCCGCGGTTACACCCGTGTCCGCATATCCCTGGAGAGGGAACATGCGGTGTCCACGGGGACTGTGGAAGCCTTCCGTGACCGCTAGTCACCGCGGGAGGTCGAATGTATTGTTGATAAAAATGTTAATATTTTAATTTGATAACTTTGTTTGTAAAATGCCAATGTAGGCATTCTTTGATCGTGTTACTACTTTGTATTTTTGTTTGTTCTGAATAAAAGCATTTTGTATGGGGACAAAAAAACAGCAGTCGGTGGCGCTGTCACTGTCTGCTTCCGTCCACAGTCTGGTTGTCTTTTTGGCTTTTTTGTTATGTTTTTTTTTTTTTTTTTTTTTTTTTTGAAGTGTTAGCATTTTATGTGGGGGGAAGAGGGTATGGTAAGGGGGAACTGTCCTTCAGTCACTTCCTGGGGGGGATGCGGCAATTTTTTTTGGGTCGCCCCCCCCCCCCCCCCCCCCCCCCCTCTCACGGCCTGCTAACTGGATTGGCACAGCCATTCCTGCCGGACCGAACCAGAGCTTCAGCAGCGGCGGCGAGGCGCTGGAGACATCACGGAGCGGGCGAGTCCTTACCTGGGATCGCCGCTTGGAGCTTCGCAGTGTTGGGCCACTGCTCCAACATCGCGGAGCTGTGGGTGCGGAGCTCCCAACGTGTGCGGCGCTGACTTCAACATCGTGGAGTCCCGGGACCCTTTGCCAGGGGTCGCCAGCGCGAATCTCCGCCCACCGCGGGCTGTGGACATCGGGAGCCGCGGACTCCGGTGGAAGGTGGCCGATTCAGAGGACCAGGCTGCTGAGGATGTTCTCCCTTTTGACGTCGGGGTTCCATCGTTCCCGGTGAGAGGGCCTGAACATCGGGCCGCCCGTAGCAGCGACTATGTGGTGCTCAGGAGGCCCCAATCATTGGTGAACATTGGGGAACATCAGCGAGGAGGTTGACTGGACTTTAGTTCCTTCCCTCACAGTGTGGGGCCGCTGTGGGGATGTTGTGTCGTGGAATACTGTGTTCTGTGTTTTTCTATTATTTGTATGACTCAGGGAAAAATAATTTTGTTGTCTCTTAATTGAAGACAATGATAATAAATGAAATCAAATCAAAACCCACACATGTCGCAGGGAGAATGTACCAACTCTGTACAGACAATACCTGTAGTCTGAATCGAACCCGAATCTCTGGTGCTGTTAGCGCTGTGAGGCAGCAATGCAACTGCTGCGCCACTGTGTCGCACAAGTGCTTGAAGTTCAGCATCTGTCTGGTAAAATTCAAATGTGGGTCCACGTTGAATTCTGGTGGTCAATTGCTTCAGATCCTATCTCACAAAAGGGGGATTTAATGAAAATCTCTGGGGAAGGTAAACAGTCGAGAGAGAGAAAGCGAGAGATTGCAGGGAGAAATAAATTTGGGCATTTGCAAAAATCCCACAAACGCTGACCTGTTTCCCCGCCTTGGGATTCCCAAAGTGGAATAAATTCTTCCATTTTCACTGTGACAATGAGAGAGGGTTCCTTAAGCAGTAGTAACACAAATCATGAAGTTGAGAGCAACCCCAGCTGTAGAGATAGGGTTAATACATGTCAGCTGATGACAGAGTGAGTTATCAACCTGCTGACGATGTGAAAACGAGAGGAGCAGAGGTTTATAACGGAAAGGGAAAATTTATCGGGTACATCTGATAGTTAGTAAAACGATTGCATGAGTTTAAGAATGAGTTAATTGATTGGTGGAGAATCAAAGATTGGGAAAGGAGAAAGTAAGTTTGAAGTTAAAATGTCTTCACCCCAGTGGGTGGGACCACATAGTATTATAGTGGCAACAGAAACATGTGCCCTAGTGGACAGAGAAACATAGAAAATAGGTGCAGGAGGAGGCCATTCGGCCCTTCGAGCCAGCACCGCCATTCATTGTGATCATGGCTGATCGTCCCCAATCAATAGCCCGTGCCTGCCTTCTCCCCAAATCCCTTGATTCCACTAGCCCCTCGAGCTCTATCTAACTCTCTCTTAAATCCATCCAGTGATTTGGCCTCCACTGCCCTCTGTGGCAGAGAATTCCACAAATTCACAACTCTCTGGTGAACATTTTTTTTCTCACCTCAGTCATAAATGTCCTCCCCTTTATTCTAAGACTGTGGCCCCTGGTTCTGGACTTGCCCAACATTGGTAATGTTTTTCCTGCATCTAGCATGTCCAGTCCTTTTATAATTTTATGTTTCTATAAGATTCCCCCCTCATCCTTCTAAACTCCAGTGAATACAAGCCTAGTCTTTTCACTCTTTCCTCATATGACAGTCCCGCCATCCCAGGGATCAATCTCGTGAACCTACGCTGCACTGCCTCAATCACAAGGATGACCTTCCTCAAATTAGGAGACTAAAACTGGACACAATAGTCCAGATGTGGTCTCACCAGAGCCCTATACAGCTGCAGAAGAAGCTTTCTACCCTATACTGACGTTGCAATGCTACCCAAACAGCTGCTGGTCGCCTCCAGTCCGTCTGTCTTTTTCTTTTTTGTTTGTTTTTTTGGCCATGTTGGACGTATGTTTTCATTTATTTTTAGTTGTGTATGTGTGGGGGGCGGGGGGAAACTTGTTTTAGTCTCTTCCTTCGGGGGGATGCGACCTTTTCTTGTCGTATCCCTGTCTACGTCTCCGTCTGCGCTGAGGCCTAATCGCGGAGCTAGCAGCCGCCAACTGGGACCGATCTCGAGGCTCCGGAGGCAGAGCCAGGACTCACCATCTTTGCCGACTCCGGAGGCTGTGGTGGTGCTGCGGCGACGGCCCGACTTCGGAGCCTCGGAGGCTTCGGCCGCGGGCCCAATGGACGACAACGTCGGGAGCTCGCAGGTCCCAGGTTGGTGACCGATTCTCCGGAGCTCCCGCAACAACAGCTTCATCCGCTGGACTGGAGGGTGGCAGCTTCATCCGCCCCGGGCCGCGGAGTTTGAATCGGCCCGTTCGCGGAGCTCGGATTTGGCCGCGGGACTTGCCATCACCCGGCGGGGGGCCCAACATCGAAAGCCTGGATCGCCTCAACGCAGAGGGAGAACAAGCAAGGAAGAGATAAGTACTTTAAGACTTTTGACTTCCATCACAGTGAGGAGGTGCCTGGTAGACTCACTATGGTGGATGTTCATTGTGTGTTCTGTTATTTTATTCTCTGTTATGACTGCAAGGTATTTAATTTTGTTCAAACTAACAAGTTTGAATGACAATAAAGGATACTTTTTTAGGCAGTTGTAGGCATTTAGAGTTTACTAGACTAAGTGGGACCTGTTGGGTCCGAGCTTCACATGGGAGGGCTGGTCCCCCAACGCAATATTCCACCTCTCCACCAATTCTAATATACACACACACTCACACACACTCAAGTTCAAGTTCAAGTTCAAGTGAGTTTATTGTCATGAGTCCCTGTATAGGACAATTAAATTCTTGCTTTGCTTCAGCACACAAAACATAGTAGGCATTTACTACAAAACAGATAAATGTGTCCATATACCATAATATAAATATATATACACACATGGATAAATAAACTGGTAAAGTGCAAATAACAGAAAATGGGTTATTAATAATCAGAGTTTTGTCCGAGCCAGGTTTAATAGCCTGAAGGCTGTGGGGGAAGTAGCTATTCCTGAACCTGGTTGTTGCAGTCTTCAGGCTCCTGTACCTTCTACCTGAATGTGGCAGGGAGATGAGTGTGTGGCCAGGATGGTGTGGGTCTTTGATGATACTGCCAGCCTTTTTGAGGCAGCGACTGCGATAAATCCCCTCGATGGAAGGAAGGTCAGAGCCGATGATGGACTGGGCAGTGTTTACTACTTTTTGTAGCCTTTCCCTCTCCAGGGCGCTCAAATTGCCGAACCAAGCCACGATGCAACCAGTTAGCATGCTCTCTACTGTGCACCTGTAGAAGTTAGAGAGAGTCCTCCTTGACATACCGACTCTCCGTAATCTTCTCAGGAAGTAGAGGCGCTAATGAGCTTTCTTGATAATTGGATTAGTGTTCTCGGACCAGGAAAGATCTTCAGAGATGTGCACGCCCAGGAATTTGAAGCTCTTGACCCTTTCAACCATCGACCCGTTGATATAAATGGGGTTGTGGGACCCCTCCTACTCCTTCCAAAGTCTACAATCAGTTCCTTGGTTTTGCTGGTGTTGAGGGCCAGGTTATTGCGCTGGCACCATATGGACAGTTGCTCGATCTCTCTTCTATACTCTGACTCATCCCCATCAGTGATATGTCCCACAACAGTGGTGTCGTCAGCGAACTTGATGATGGAGTTCGCACTGTGACTGGCTATGCAGTCATGAGTATAGAGTGAGTACAGCAGGGGGCTGAGCACGCAGCCTTGAGGTGCTCCCGTGCTGGTTGTTATCGATGCTGACACATTTCCAACAATACGAACAGACTGTGGTCTGTGAATGAGGAAGTCAAGGATCCAATTGCAAAGGGATGCACAGAGACCCAGTTCTGCGAGTTTGGTAACCAGCTTGGAGGGGATGATTGTGTTAAATGCCAAGGTGTAATCGATGAATAACAGCCTGACATATGAGTTTTTGTTGTCCAAGTGGTCCAGAGCGGAGTGGAGGGCTAGCGAGATCGCATCCACCATTGATCTGTTGTGGCGGTAAGCGAACTGCAGTGGGTCCAGGTTTTTGTCGAGGTAGGAGTTGATTTGCTCCATGATCAACCTCTCAAAGCACTTCATCACCACCGGCGTTAGTGCCACTGGTCGATAGTCATTGAGGCACGTCACCTTACTCTTCTTGGGCACCGGTATAATTGATGCCCTTTTAAAGCAGCTGGGGACCTCAGACAGAAGTGAGAGGTTGAAAATGTCCGTAAAAACTCCAGCCAGTTGGTCCGCACAGGTTTTTAGAACACGACCGGGTATACCATCAGGTCCCGGTGCTTTTTGGGGGTTCACCCCTCTGAAGGATTTCCTGACGTCGGCCTCTGTGACTGACACTGAAATGCTATCACAGTGAATGGGGGATCGGGAAGGCACATCAGTATTCTCCCTATCAAAGCGTGCGTAAAACGCATTGAGCTCGTCAGGGAGTGATGTTTCGCCGACATTTGAGCTGCCTCCTGGTTTCGCCTTGTAGGAGGTGATTGCATTCAGGCCCCACCGCAGCTGCCGAACATCTGTCTCATCCTCCAGTTTGGAGCAGAAGTCCATTTTGGCCTTTTTGATGGCCTTACCAAGGTCGTATCTGGACTTCATGTAGGCCACTGTATCATTGGAGATGAATGCCCTGTGTCTGGACTTCAGAAGAGTGCGGATCTCAAAGTTCATCCGAGGTTTCTGATTGGGAAACACTCGGAAGGTTTTTGTAGGGATGCAGTCCTCCACACATTTCATTACGAAGTCTGTAACGACAGTGGCGTAATCGTACAAGTCCATTGCCGAGTCCTTGAACATTGCCCAGTCTACAGACTCCAAACAGTACTGGAGTTGTTCCTCTGCCCCCCCCCCCCCCCCCCCCCCGCCCCGACCAGCTCTGTACTGTCCTCACTTCTGGGAGTGCGCTCTTCAATTGCTGCCTGTAGGCAGGAAGAAGCAGCACCGCGGTATGGTCGGATTTACCAAAGTGAGGGCGAGGGATAGAACGATAGGCATTCTTGATGGTGGTGTAGCAGTGGTCGAGGGTGTTAGGTCCTCTGGTGCAGCAGGAGGCATGCATAATTTCCGGTAAGTGCAGAGGTCACGCTGATTGCAGAAGTGCCGCTGACTGTGGAGAGGCCGTGCTCAGCCCTGTAGGTAGATTCCACACATACACACTAACACACACACTAACACATACACTCACACACACTCACACTCACACATACACTCACACACTCACATATACACTCACACACACTCACACTCATACACAAACACACATACGCACTCACACACTGACTCACACACACATACACACATACACACATACACTCATACACTCATACACACACACACATACGCACTCGCACATACACACTCACACACTGACTCACACACCATATATATGACAGTAAACTTTCTTGAATCTACCTACAGGGCTGAGCACGGCCTCTCCAATGTGGGGCTTCCGCAGTCAGCGGCACTTCCGCAATCAGCGTGACCTCTGCACTTACCGGAAATTATGCAATCTGCGCAACCTTTGCTCTCACAGGAAATTACGCAATCAGCACGACCTGTCCACTTAGCAGAAGTCACAAAATGAGCGGGACTTTTGGACTAAACACAGTTGGACCTAATCAAGCATTTATTCCTTCCAAACACAGTCGGCACTAATAAAGCATTTATTCCTTCAAATCACAGTCGGACATAATAAAGCATTTATTCCTTCCAAACACAGTCAAACCTAATAAAGCATTGCAGTTTCAAGCACAGGCAGGGCAACAGGCAAAACAACTCATGGCATTGTCCTTTCATTTCCAATTAAGCAATGCACTTTCAAGCACAGGCAGGCAGCAGACCACGCAACCCACGGCATTGTCATTAAGGGCTAACAAATCATTTATTGCAAGTACATTGCAAACTCACAGTTCAGTTGATTCACAGCTTAGAATGACAGTTGCGGCCTCTCCCTCGCGATCTTGCAGAGTGACTGACTCACATCCAGGCTTCTGGGGTTTTATAGTCCTGCCCCCCCCCCCCCCCCGGAAGGGGCATTACCTTCAATGCGGTGATTGACAGGCGAGAGGACCAATCAACTGATCTCAAGGTTATTTAAACACTCATAACTTTTTTTATTTTTCATTGATGGGAAAAATCCTCAGGGCTGGCTCAGCGGAGGAGGACTGTGAGTAAGATGGCCAAAAATCACAGAGACACAAGGTAGCGTTTTTTCTAAAATCAATGTACAGCGCAGACAGGAAATGGTCAAGATGAGACGTTTAATTATATAGATGTTATGGGTGGCCCAGTAATGCAGCTGGTAGAGCTGTTGCCTCCCCCTGTCAAAGAACCGGGTTCACTCCTGACCTCGGGTGCTGTCTGTGTGGAGTTTGCATGGTCTCCCTGTGACTGAGTGGGTTTTCTCCTGGTGCTCCAGTTTCCTCCCACATCCCAAAGACATGCGGGTTTGTAGGTTAATTGGCCTCTAGAAAAGTTGCCCCAATATGTAAGAAGTGAATGAGGAAGTAGGATAATATAGAAGCAGTCTGGATCGGTGATGGGTGGTTGGCTTGGACTCAGTGAGCTGAAGGGTAGGTTTCCTTGTGTCTCTAAAAATGAAGTTGGGGGCGTGCAAGAGGCCAACTGGAGGACCACAGAATGTCGTGGGTCTTCAAAGGTGGGGAGGAATGACATGGTGAAGACAAGGAAACTGAGGACTGAGTTGTTGCTGGCCTGGGAGCCGATGTAGGATAGCAAGCATAGAGTACGATGGACATAAGTTGCTGTGGGCAGATGTAGCTCGTCAGCCTGGGAAGGCAGTCCATCTCAGAGAGGGAAAACTCTGATTTAAAACCTCCACTGCCTTGTGGCCCTATCCAGTTATGGAAAAGACTCCAGGAGTAAACGTCAAGAAAATCCGGAGTCAGAGCCCCTAAGGCAGTTTGTCGTTGTCTACAACCTCGCACTGGCAGCTCCTGCGACGGCGCTGGTGCCAAACTGTAACGGCCCTGCTGTTCCTTTGGATCGATCAGCGACGTGGAGAGGGGGGACGTACTCCATGGGCACCAGCCTGTCCTCCATATGGCATCGCCCAGGCTTGCACCCGACCAGGATGCATCACCCATGGTCAGGCATGACCGAGAGGGGCCTACTCCAGTAATGGAAGAATACATGGGATGAACGATAGGACACTAACCAGAAAAGCATTGGAGTGGGAAAATCCAAAGTTAACAAGTATTTCAACACAGATAAAATGAAGACACTGAAGGCAATTTGCATGGGTGGTACGGTGGCGTAGCGGTGGAGCTGCTGCCTAACAGCGCCAGAGACCCGGGTTCAATCCCAACTACGGGTGCTGTCTGTACAGAGTTTGTACGTTCTCCCCATGACCTGCGTGGGTTTTCTCCGAGATCTTTGGTTTCCTCCCACACTCCAAAGACGTGCAGGTTTGTAGGTTAATTGACTTGGTATAAAATGTAAAATTGTCCCTGGTGTGTGGTAGGATGATGTTAATGTCCGGGGATTGTTGGTCGGTGCGGACTCGGTGGGCCGAAGGGCTAGTTTCCGCGCTGTATCTCTAAACTAAACTAATCTATACTAAGCAGGTCAGTGTATCACTGTCAGGTCATAGCTTATCAAATCCATATACAAAGCATTGATGTGTAGGAAGGAACTACAGATGCTGGTTTAAATTGAAGATAGACACAAAATGATGGAGTAACTCAGCGGGACAGGCAGCATCTCTGGAGAGAAGAAATAGGTGACGTTTCGGGTCAAGACCCTTCTTCAGACTGATCTGAAGAATTAATCTCTGCTCCTTTTTTTGTCAATAGATGTGTGGCAAATAAGTAAGTAAGTAACTAGGTTTATTGGCCAAGTATTCACATACAAGGAATTTGCCTTGGTGCTCCGCCCACTAGTAACGGCATGACATGCAGTGACAGTTACGAATGACTCAGAAAACACTAAATATTAATAATAATAAAACATTCATGATAAAACACCATTGATCAAACATGTGAACCAACAAAATACCAGATCAAAGGGAGACTTTTTGGCTGTTGAGTAGAGCAACTACTCGTGGATAAAAACTGTTTTGATGTCAGGCTGAGGCAGCTTTGACAGTCCGGAGTTGCCTTCCAGAGGGAAGTGATTCAAAGAGTTAGTGACCAGGGTGAGAGTGGTTAGAGATAATCTTACCTGCTCGCTTAAATGAACGGCAGGTTGGGTCACAAAAAGTGACAACATTTCAGCACGCGAAAAGCGACAAATATTCAGCATGCGAAAAGCGACGGAAATTCAGCTCTGCCGTACATTTTGTAGTTGAAGGAGTTTTCTCTAAACATATTTTCATTCGGCAATCACATGTGAAATATTACCTGTATCCACTACGCTTACATTTATGATAAAAAAAAAAGAATGAATTTTTCTTCTCTCAAGAGATGCTGCCTGTTCCGCGGAGTTACTCCAGCATTTTGTGTCTAAAATAGAATGAATAGCAGACTTCAGCAGCACATGTATTATCGGTCAGAATGCCCTACAAAAAACAAATGCCAAACAGGGCCTTTGATGATATTTTTGAAGAACCAAAATGAACTAGTGTTGACATAAAGTTTGACATACAGCTTGCCTGCTGAATTCTCAATCACAACATTGGCGGCCTTTTCTCTACTTACATTTCTGTGGTTGATAAAACTCTGGAGTGGAACATTGAGCCTCTCAAACTCCAATAGAACTTGGCCCATTATACCTGTATGGTATTTACCTACTTTGTTTCCTGAATACGGCTACCTGAAAAAAGCTATAAACTTCAGTTTTTAAAAATGCTGTTGACATAGTCACAGCAGCTTGGTGCAAAGAATTCCTGTCATCATATGCTATCTGTAATTTTAAGATTACAATTAATGGAACCCTTGTTCTGAACTCTAACAGCAGGAAATGTAGCGTCTTTCAATCTGCCATATTTTAGCCCATAATCATCATAAGCTCCTTAATGATGTAAACTGTAATCTTCAGTACTTTAGGGAATGTAAGATATGTTTATGCATCTGGCCCCAATTGAATCCCTTTAGTTTTCTGTTTCATTCTGGTAATTCTGCACTTCACTCAACAGCTGATATATCCTTCCTGAAGTGTATTGTCCGGAATTGAACCTGATGGTCCAGGTGCAGTATGATTATAAAACTGTTGAATAATACTCATTTTTTTCTATCATCCCCCCAACCGATACTCCATGGAATAAAAGCTAACATGACATTCCATGTTAGCTTTCATTCTGACACAAAGGTTAATTTTAAATTATTTTGTCATATCTATTTTTAGCACCAAGGAAAGCGTTCACGTCGCGGCCCTGTTTCCACCAATCTTTCCACCACCAGGCACAAGAAGCACAAGAAGCACAAGACACACACCATGCGGATGCCGAGAAGTGTGTTCAGCTCTGGCTGAACAAATTCTAATCTTGTGTGGGGACTCGACAAGAAGAAGCACCAATGGACCATTAAATCAAAATCAACATTATTTACATTTCTTCATCTGAAGTAAATGACCTGATACTTTCCCGCATTGCACTCCACCAGCCAGAGTTTTGCATTAGTATTTGTCGTCTTTTGAATCTCCAGGGTGAGGGCATTGTTGGGTATGCGTCAACCCCCCTCTTCTGGAGACTTGTACATCATGAATCTAGCAAACATGCTCCACCTTGTTAATCTTGGTATCTCCAGTGGTACAGAAGTGGGCTTGGCTGATGTTATGGTGTAAGAACAGGGTAGCTCTTATAGCTGCACCATATACAGCAACAACAAGAGCACCTTGCATCTGATGCAGAGGTTCCGGTCCGCCATCAATAAGGAGTGCTTTACCCATAATCCAAATATCTGCAGATCCTTGTTTACCTGTTTCAGCCAGTCTTTCTACACACCTTGGATTTTTCTCCCTGTCCCGCTGAGTTACTCCAGCATTTTGTGTTTAACATCAGGTAGTCTTAATGGTGTCGGGAACTGAGATTTGAGCCAATTACCAAAGAATGTCTTCCTTCGGTTTACTCTGTGTACCCCCTCTACCCCCCCCCCCCCCCCCCCCCCCCCTCTTGACCAACTCAAACTGCTCGCAGATGTCATCACTCTGCTGACCCTATCGTTCAGTTTAGTTTATTGTTAAAGGGTTACTTGAACAGTCAACCCCATCCCTCCTCCAGCCTAGTTCTCCAACCAGTCTGACTGGCCTCGTAATTACATTTTATCTCTGTATGCTTCGTTGTCCCCTTCTCCTAGCTAACAATAATCTATTTCACATTTTCCTTGAGCTTTTGTCCACTTTGATGTCTAATTTTCAACTCCTTATCTCTGTGTCTCCCTCTCCCCTGACTCTCAGTCTGAAGAAGAGTCTTCACCCATTCCTTCTCTCCCGAGATGCTGCCTGTCCTTGTATTGTATTCTTGTATTCAAATTTTATTGTCGTTGCCTCACTTTGAGAACGAAATGAATTTCCCGTACAGCAGTATCGTTAAAAAAAATCACAAGAAAAATAATAAAAATAAATAATAAATAAATAATAAAACATATTAAAAAATAAAATTGAAGTTGAATTAAAAATTTAACAAAAGCACAAACACAAAAAGTCCACAACACAACATAACATAAATGGCACCCAGGTGAGGATGGCACCATAGTCCAGCCAGCCTCCCCTCCGTGTCCATCCGTAGTCGGGGCCTTCCGAGCACCCGCAGTCGCCGCCCCGGGTGGCCCGATGTTCAGGCCCTCACGCCGGGCTGGTGGAACGCCGACGCCGAACCCCGACGGTGAGCATCCTCCTCCTCAGCGGCCCGGACCTCCTGATCAGCCGCCTCCCGCTGCCGGAGTCTGCAGCTCCTGAGTCCGCAGGTCGAGCTGGGCAGAGTCGCAGGACCCCGCGTTGTTAGTCAGCGCCGCCCGCGTTGGGAGCTCTGCAAACCGCAGCTCCATGATGTCGGCAGCAGGTCCAGCACTCCGGGCTCCAGACGGCGACCCCCGGTAAGGCATCACCAGCCCCGCGATGTTTCAGCGCTGTCCCGCCGCTGCTGGAGCTCCGGTCGATCCCGGCAGGAAAGGCCGCGCCAATCCAGGTAGGTAGGCCGCTGTGGGGGGAGGGGGGGGAGGACGCGACTCAATAATAGTCGCGTCCTCACCAGGAAGCGGCTGAAGTACGGTATCCCCCGCACCGTGTCCTCTTCCCCCACATAAAGACACCAAAAAACACACAAAAAAAACACTTTTAACATAACAAAATAAACAAAAAAACAAAAAGATACCGGGCTGTAGGTGGAGGCTGCTGGCACCAGCGCCACCGGAAGTCCCACTGAGTTACTCCAGTTACTCCAATAAATACAATGCAGAAAGGAGAGAAATCACAGCTAAAGGATTTGTTAGGGAATCTGACAAAGCTTTGGAGGTGGTTTGGTCTCAGGATTTACATTGAGATCTATCCTACTTTTTAAAAAAAGTCAAGTTTGATACATGATTGTGAGCATTCCATGTCATTTCAAACACCAGCTGTGTTTTAGGGAATTAGGGAATCATGGACTATTGATTTGAAGTTATGCTCCAAGTTTCTGAAACGTATAAGATTATTAAGGGATTGGACACGCTAGAGGCAGGAAACGTGTACCCGATGTTGGGGGAGTCCAGAACCAGGGGCCATAGTTTAAGAATAAGGGTTAGGCCATTTAGAACAGAGATGAGGAAAAACTTGTGATTCTGTGCAATTCTCTCCCTCACAAGGCAGTGGAGGCCGGTTCTCTGGATGCTTTCAAGAGTGTTAGATAGAGCTCTTGGGGCTAGCGGAGTCAGGGAATATGGGGAGAAGGCAGGAACAGGGTACTGATTGTGGATGATCAGCCATAATCACATTGAATGGCGGTGCTGGCTCGAAGGGCCGAATGGCCTACTCCTGCACCTATTTCCTATGTTTCTATGTAATAAAGGCTAATATATCCATTTGGCTCCCTAATTTCATGTTTGTTTTCTAGTTCTGCACAAAATTTGAGAGTCTTCAATTTACAACAGAAGTCTTTAATGCTTTACCCAATGCTGGCAGCAAGACAACTCAAAATGACTACACACACACACACACTACAGACTGGAAAAAACTATATACAAAACATCTCCCTTTGTCCTGTGCAGCGCCACCTGCTGCACGGGAGGAGCAACGGGTCCTCCCACAAAACATCACACCTAACCTTTGTGTCAGCGAGTCATTGCACAATTACAAAGAGTTTTATTTCTTATTTTTAGCACCAAGAATGAAAAAGTTGATCAGCAGTTGTGCACACTTTCAACGTCCACCCCTCTGATAGACAATGCACCGACTACTAGTACCAAAGATCCTGGCTGGAGCTGGTGCTAGTGATTGTGTAGTGCCAGTGCCAGTGCCTGTGCCAGTGCCAGTGCCAGTGCCTGTGCCAGTGCCTGTGCCTGTGCCTGTGCTAGTGCCAGTGCCAATGCTTGTGCTTGTGTTAGTGCCAGTGCTTGTGTTAGTGCCAGTGCTTGTGCTAGTGCCAGTGCCAGTGCTTGTGCCAGTGCTTGTGCCTGTGCCTGTGCTAGTGCCAGTGCCAATGCTTGTGCTTGTGTTAGTGCCAGTGCTTGTGTTAGTGCCAGTGCTTGTGCTAGTGCCAGTGCCAGTGCTTGTGTTAGTGCCAGTGCTTGTGTCAGTGCCAGTGCTTGTGTTAGTGCCAGTGCCTGTGCTAGTGCCAGTGCCAGTGCTTGTGTTAGTGACAGTGCTTGTGTTAGTGCCTGTGCTAGTGCCAGTGCTAGTGCTAGTGCCTGTGCCAGTGCTTGTGTTAGTGCTAGTGTTAGTGCTAGTGTCAGTGCTAGTGCCAGTGCTAGTGTTAGTGCTAGTGTCAGTGCTAGTGCCAGTGCTTGTGTTAGTGCTAGTGTCAGTGCTGGTGCCAGTGCCAGTGCTTGTGTTAGTGCCAGTGCTTGTGTTAGTGCCTGTGCCAGTGCCAGTGCTTGTGTTAGTGCCAGTGCCGGTGCTTGTGTTAGTGCCAGTGCTTGTGCTTGTGTTAGTGCCAGTGCTTGTGTTAGTGCCAGTGCCTGTGCCAGTGCCTGTGCTAGTGCCAGTGCCAGTGCCAATGCTTGTGCTTGTGTTAGTGCCAGTGCCTGTGCTTGTGTTAGTGCCAGTGCCAGTGCCAGTGCCTGTGCTAGTGCCAGTGCCAGTGTTAGTGCCAGTGCTAGTGACAGTGCTTGTGTTAGTGCCAGTGCTAGTGTTAGTGCCAGTGCCAGTGCTTGTGTTAGTGCCAGTGCTTGTGCTTGTGTTAGTGCCAGTGCCTGTGTTAGTGCCAGTGCCTGTGCCAGTGCCTGTGCTAGTGCTAGTGCTAGTGCTTGTGCCTGTGCTTGTGTTAGTGCCAGTGCTTGTGTTAGTGCCAGTGCCGGTGCTTGTGTTAGTGCCAGTGCTTGTGCTTGTGTTAGTGCCAGTGCTTGTGTTAGTGCCAGTGCCAGTGCCAGTGCTTGTGTTAGTGCCAGTGCTTGTGTTAGTGCCAGTGCCAGTGCTAGTGACAGTGCTTGTGTTAGTGCCAGTGCCTGTGCTTGTGTTAGTGCCAGTGCCTGTGCTTGTGTTAGTGCCAGTGCCAGTGCTAGTGCCAGTGCTAGTGCCAGTGCCAGTGCTTGTGTTAGTGCTAGTATCAGTGCTGGTGCCGGTGCCGGTGCCTGTGTTAGTGCCAGTGTTAGTGCCTGTGTCTGTGCCAGTGCTTGTGTTAGTGCCAGTGCCAGTGCTTGTGTTAGTGCCAGTGCTTGTGCTTGTGTTAGTGCCAGTGCTTGTGTTAGTGCCAGTGCTAGTGACAGTGCTTGTGTTAGTGCCTGTGCTAGTGCCAGTGCTAGTGCCAGTGCCTGTGCCAGTGCCTGTGCCAGTGCTTGTGTTAGTGCTAGTGTCAGTGCTAGTGCCAGTGCTTGTGTTAGTGCCAGTGCTTGTGTTAATGCCTGTGCCTGTGCCAGTGCTTGTGTTAGTGCTAGTGTCAGTGCTGGTGCCGGTGCCAGTGCTTGTGTTAGTGCCAGTGCCAGTGTTAGTGCCAGTGCCAGTGCCAGTGCCTGTGCTAGTGACAGTGCTTGTGTTAGTGCCAGTGCTTGTGTTAGTGCTAGTGTCAATGCTGGTGCCGGTGCCAGTGCTTGCGTTAGTTCCAGTGCCTGTGTTAGTGCCAGTGCCAGCACCAGTGCTTGTGTTAGTGCCTGTGCCGCTGCCAGTGCCAGTGCCAGTGCGGTGCCAGTGCCAGTGCCAGTGCCAGTGCCAGTGCTTGTGTTAGTGCCAGTCCGGTGCCAGTGCTGGTGCTGCACGGCTGCGAGTGCAAGCCCGTCCCCTACAGCGGCACATCCCGCCCACGGGCGCTGTGAATGGTTCTTGTTGCAAGAAGCCGTGGCTGTGAATGGGCAGCGAAAGTGACGATCAGTGGCGTTGATGTCCGCGGCGGGTAAGATGGCAGCGGGCTTGCAGTGTGTGCGCGCATGTTTGTTTGGAGGGGGTTTAGTTTGGATTCGGCAGCTGCAGCTTCATTGCCGTCTCGTCCGCCCGCCCTCCCTCTCTCCCGTGCGGAGCTGCAGAGCCTCGGCGTGGAGTGAGAGGAACGACCGCCGGTCTCCCTGTCCTGTCCTGCCCTGTCCTGCCCGGCCGGGAATAGGGTCGTGGTGGGGAAGTGCGGGCACTTGATCAAGGACCCTGCAAGAGGGGGGATTTATAAATGGGGCAGAGCAGATTGAGGAGATCAGGAATGTTGTGTTGCAATGAAACCCGGGGGGTAGAACTGCTGCACAAGTGGGTCTGGGGTCATTGAGATGAAGGGTCTGGGGTCATTGAGATGAAGGGTCTGGGGTCATTGAGATGAAGGGTCCAGGGTCATTGAGAGGAAGGGTCCGGGGTCATTGAGATGAAGGGTCTGGGGTCATTGAGAGGAAGGGTCCGGGGTCATTGAGATGAAGGGTCCGGGGTCATTGAGGTGAAGGGTCTGGGGTCATTGAGATGAAGGGTCCGGGGTCATTGAGGTGAAGGGTCTGGGGTCATTGAGGTGAAGGGTCTGGGGTCATTGAGGTGAAGGGTCTGGGGTCATTGAGGTGAAGGGTCTGGGGTCATTGAGATGAAGGGTCCGGGGTCATTGAGGTGAAGGGTCTGGGGTCATTGAGATGAAGGGTCCGGGGTCATTGAGATGAAGGGTCCGGGGTCATTGAGGTGAAGGGTCTGGGGTCATTGAGGTGAAGGGTCCGGGGTCATTGAGGTGAAGGGTCTGGGGTCATTGAGATGAAGGGTCTGGGGTCATTGAGGTGAAGGGTCCGGGGTCATTGAGGTGAAGGGTCTGGGGTCATTGAGATGAAGGGTCTGGGGTCATTGAGGTGAAGGGTCTGGGGTCATTGAGATGAAGGGTCTGGGGTCATTGAGATGAAGGGTCTGGGGTCATTGAGATGAAGGGTCTGGGGTCATTGAGATGAAGGGTCTGGGGTCATTGAGATGAAGGGTCTGGGGTCATTGAGGTGAAGGGTCTGGGGTCATTGAGATGAAGGGTCTGGGCATTTATATGCAAGGGGGATTCTGAATGAGGAGGAGCATTGGGGGAAACAGGAAGAGGGGACAGGAACATGGAAGCAAGTAACTGAGCACTGGAGAGGAAGGAAGGAAGGAAGGGAATGAGTATGAAGGATTTGACCCCAGAGTGGAGATGATGCTGGCAAGGATATGGTACCTAGAGTGAGGCCCAGCGCAAATTGGAGGAACAGCACCTCATATTTCGCTTGGGCAGTTTACAGCCCAGCGTTCACTTCTCTAACTTCAAGTAACCCTTCCTTTCCCCCTCTCTGCGTCGCTCCCCCTTCAGCCCCCGTCCCACTTAGGCGATTTTTTTTTTGGTGACTACAGGCTGTTGCCACATGGTTGCGGGGTGACGCCTGTATGGTCGTGAGTAGTCGCCTAAACAGTCGTAACGTTTTTCTGGTTGCCGCTGGATTTTGAAATGTTCAAAACTTTTCAGCAACTGTGGGCTTGGCGTAGCTTGTCTTCTCCTGACGTAGGTGCTGTCGGAGGTTGTCGCCAGGATGACGCAGGTTGTCGCCAGGAGACGTAAGTTGTCGCCGGTTGCTGACTTTGGCGACTACCTATGTCAACCAGCGACAGGTACCGGCAACTGAATTAGTTGTCTCCAGTTGTCGACGACAGGGTCGTTGCTTGTCGTAGCTTGTCGGGGGTGGAAGTAGGTTGACTTTGGTTGTCGCCTGTGTGCTCGTAGGTGGACGACCTAATGAGTTGTCGGTAGCTTGATGTCGACTAGGTGGTAGGTTGTCGTAGGGAGGAGGTCCAGTCGCCGCTTTTTAGGTGACCTGCTACGACTGTGACAGTCGCCTAAAAAATCATCTAAGTGGGTCAGACCCTTTCCCAGTTCTCTGACCAGTCTGACTGCCCCTTTGATTAGATTTTATATCTGTTTGGTTTGTTGTCACCTTTTCCGAGCTAACAATGTCCTATTCTACATTTTCCTTCATCTCCATCTCCTTTGATGTCTCGTTTTTACACCTCACCCTTCCATATGTCTGTGTCTCCCTCTCCCCTGATTTTCAGTCTGAAGAAAGGTCTTGACCCGAAACGCCATCTATTCCTTCTGCGTGTCCCACTGAGTTACTCCAGCCTTTTGTATCTATCTGAGGTATTGGCAAAATGGGGGAGAGGTGGGTTGAGTAAAGTGATAATGAATGGCATGTTGGCCTTCATAACAAGAGGAGTTGTGAGTATAGGAGCAAAGAGGCCCTTCTGCAGTTGTATAGGGCCCTAGTGAGACCACACCTGGAGTATTGTGTGCAGTTTTGGTCCCTAATTTGAGGAAGGACATTCTTGCTATTGAGGGAGTGCAGCGTAGGTTTACAAGGTTAATTCCCGGGATGGCGGGACTGTCATATGCTGAGAGAATGGAGCGGCTGGGCTCGTACACGCTGGAATTTAGGATGAGAGGGGATCTTATTGAAACGTATAAGATTTTTAAGGGTTTAGACACGCTGGAGGCAGGAAATATGTTCCCGATGTTGGGGGAGTCCAGAACCAGGGGCCACAGTTTAATAATAAGGAGCAAGCCATTGGAGATGAGGAAACACTTTTTCTCACAGAGAGTTGTGAGTCTGTGGAATTCTCTGCCTCAGAGGGCGGTGGAGGCCGGTTCTCTGGATACTTTCAAGAGAGAGCTTGATAGGGCTCTTAAAGGTAGCGCAGTCAGGGGATATGGGGAGAAGGCAGGAACGGGGTTCTGATTGGGGATGATCAGCCATGATCATATTGAAGGGTGGTGCTGGCTCGAAGGGCCGAATGACCTACTCCTGCACCTATTGTAAAAATGAATAAAGTAAATTAATAAACATTTTTAAGTCACTTGCTTGTTTAAAGGCCTATGGATAAAGATTTTAAAAGGCAGGTAAAGTTAAGATTTTTGTTCTTTTCAAATGTTATTGGTCTATTACAAGGGAGACACAATGGCACAGTAATGCTGCTGCCTCACAGCACCAGGGACCCTGGTTCGATCCTGACTTTGGGTGCTGTCTGTGTGGAGTTTGCACATTCTCCCTGTGACAGTGTGGGTTTGCTCCGGTTTCCTCCCACATCCCAAAGACATGTGGGTTTGCAGGTTAATTGGCCTCTGAAAATTGGCCCTTATGTGTAGGGAGTGAATTAGAAAGTTTAATAACTTAGAAGTAGAATGGGTGATTGATGGTCAGTGTGGACTTGGTGGGCTGAAGAACATGCTTCCATGCTGTATCTAAACTAAACTAAAAGACATACAGTGCAGAAAGAAGAGATGTCGTCAATTTTATTTCTATAGCATTTAAAAACAACTCTCATTGACGAAAGGTACACAAAAAAGCTGGGGAAACTCAGCGGGTGCAGCAGCATCTATGGAGCGAAGGAAATAGGCGACGTTTCGGGCCGAAACCCTTCTTCAGTCTGATCCCGATCTGCAGTTCCTTCTTAAACATCTCATTGACCAAAGTGTTTTACATCAGTGCGGGTACTAACATGCTACAAACAGTGGTACATACCTCAACAATACATACATAAATACATACCTACAGAGCTCCCTCAGAGGACCTCAAGAAAGGCTTGAGAGTAGAAATACGTTTTAAATCTAGACTAAAAGCCCTGTCCCACTGTACCAGTTCATTCAAGAGCTCTCCCGAGTTTAAAAAAAAATCAAACTCGTGGAAGCACGTAGAATGTACATAGCGGGTACGTCGGAACTCGGGGACGTCTCTTAGCGACTCGTAACGCTAACGACAGGTATTCGGGAAACGCGGTAAGTTCGGGAAGACTCGTGAAGATTTTTCAACATGTTGAAAAATGTCCACGAGAGCCCCGAGTACCTACGAACGGCTATTACCGTAAATCTCCGAGTTCGAATCAGGGCAAACTCGGGAGAACTCTTGAATGAACTCGTACAGTGGGACGGGGCTTTTAAAAGAGTTGATGGAGGGGGCAGTTCTGATGGGAAGAGGGATGCTGTTCCATTTGTTAGGGAATCTGACAAAGCTTTGTAGGCGATTTGGTCTCAAGATTTACGTTGAGATCAATCCTGCTTTTTAAAAAAATAGTCAAGTTTGATACGTGATTGTGAGCATTCCATGTCATTTCAAACACCAGCTGTGTTTTAGGGAATTAGGGAATCATGGACTATTTTTGGTCCTTGATTTGAAGTTATGCTCCAAGATTCTCAAACATATAAGATTATTAAGGGATTGGACACGCTAGAGGCAGGAAACGCGTACCCGATGTTGGGGGAGTCCAGAACCAGGGGCCACAGTTTAAGAATAAGGGGTAAGCCATTTAGAACGGAGATGAGGAAAACATTTTTTCCCCAAAGAGTTGTGAACCTGTGGGATTCTCTACCTCAGAGGGCAGTAGAGGCTGATTCTCTGGATACTTTCAAGAGGGAGTTAGATGGAGCTCTTAAAGATAGCGGAGTCAGGGGATATGGGGAGAAGGCAGTAATGGGGTACTGATTGTGGATGATCAGCCATGATCACATTGAATGGCGGTGCTGGCTCAAAGGGCCGAATGGCCAACTCCTGCATCTATTGTCTATAAGTTTTATGTTGGTGCAAATCCAAAATCATTGTAGATTCCGAGATACAGCATTGAAAGTGGCCCTTTGACTCAATTCATACATTATGACCTAGTTAGTTCCATTTACCTGTGTTTAGCCCATATCCTTCTAAACATTTCGTATCCATGTACCTGTCCAAATGTCTTTTAAATGATGTTATTAAGCCGGCTTCAACTTCCTCCGGCAGCTCGCTCCATGCACCCACCGTCCTTTAAACTTCAGTCTTTAGAGATACATCATGGAAACAAGCCCTCGGCCCACTGAGTCCATGCTAACCAGCAATCTCGCCATACAGTAACACTGTCCTACACACTGGGGATAAACATAGACACATGGAAAATTGGTGCAGGGGGAGCCAGCACCGCCATTCATTGTGATCATGGCTGATCGTCCCCAATCAATAACCCGTGCCTGCCTTCTCCCCATATCCCTTGATTCCACTAGCCCCTAGAGCTCTATCTAAATCTCTCTTAAATGTTCTCAATGTGGGGCGAGTCCAGAACCAGGGGCCACAGTCTTAGAATAAAGGGGAGGTCATTTAAGACTGAGGTGAGAAAAAACTTTTTAACCCAGAAAGTTGGGAATTTCTGGAATTCCCTGCCACAGAGGGCAGTGGAGGCCAAATCACTGGATGGATTTAAGAGAGAGTTAGATAGAGCTCTAGGGGCTAGTGGAGTCAAGGGATTTGGGGAGAAGGCAGGCACGGGTTATTGATAGGGGACGATCAGCCATGATTATAATGAATGGCGGTGCTGGCCCGAAGGGCTGAATGGCCTCCTCCTGCACCTATTTTCTATGTTTCTAATATCTCTCTCTCTCCTGTACACCTGTGGATGTTCAAGAGAGTACTTGCTAGCTTGACGAAATCTAGCCATTGAATTATTTCCCAAACCAGCTCTCAGTCATCAGCAGAGTGATGAGAGGAATCAGGTGACACCTACTAATGAATAATCTACCTGCCAGTGTTCAATTCAAGTAGTTCCAGCAATTCGGGCTCCTGACTTCTTCACAACGGTAATCCAGATAAAACACGGCTGGATTTTGCTGTAAGAATAATAATAAGATTACCTTTACTTTCCATTGAAGTGTTCTATTCATCCCATGATAATAATAATCTGCCAAACATCCTCTCTGTAACTAAAAGTTAAGTTATAAATTCATGTGATAAAAGCAGAATTAGACCATTCGGCCCATCAAGTCTACTCCGCCATTCAATTATGTCTGATCTATGTCACCCTCCTAACCCCATTCTCCTGTCTTCTCCCCGTAACCCCTGACACCCGTACTAATAGAGAACGTTTTACAGGATGGAATGTGTTCATCTGTGGTTCACGAGAAGATCTTTCTTAAGAAGCCAACAACTTTCATTTTTATCCCTTTTATTTTTCTATGAATGCAGTATTTATTTGTCTTTATTTCAGTTTCTGTACCTGACTTATGCCCTGAATTGATTATTTTACCTGACAGCCTTTGATTAACTAATTAATTAATTCATATTCTTCACCCTGGTTGCTCAATAAGAATAGAAGCTGGGAGGTCATGTTGCAGTTGTATAAGATGTTGGTGAGGCCGCATTTAGAGTATTGTGTTCAGTTCTGGGAATAGGAAAGATGTTGTCAAGCTTGAAAGGGTTCAGAGAAGATTTGCGAGGATGTTGCCAGGACTAGAGGGTGTGAGCTATAGGGAGAGGTTGAGCAGGCTGGGATTCTATTCCTTGGAGCACAGGAGGATGAGGGGGTGATCTTATAAAGGTGTATAAAATCATAAGAGGAATAGATCAGGTAGATGCGCAGAGTCTCTTGCCCAGAGTAGAGGAATCGAGGACTAGAGGACGTAGGTTCAAGTTGAAGGGGAAAAGATTTAAATATGAATTTGAGGGGTAACTTTTTCCACACACATGGTGGTGAGTGTATGGAACAAGCTGACAGAGGAGGTAGTTGAGGCAGGGACTATCCCAACGTTTAAGAAACAGTTAGACAGGTACATGGATAGGGACAGGTTTGGAGGGATATGGACCAAATGCAGGGAGGTGGGACTAGTGTAGCTGGGACATGTTGGCCGGTGTGATCAAGTTGGGCCGAAGGGCCTGTTTCCACGTGGTAAAACTCTAAATGGATCGATTGTAATCATGTATTGTCTTTCTGCTGACTGGTTAGCACGCAACAAAAGCTTTTCACTGCACCTCGGTACACGTGACAATAAACTAACCTGTAAACCTGTAGATGTTTTACATTTGAGTGTTTCGTGCCTTAACATATTTCTCGGTACTTCTAGGAGCAAGGAGGCTGGACCATGG
Source organism: Leucoraja erinaceus (assembly GCF_028641065.1). Taxonomy (NCBI): domain Eukaryota; kingdom Metazoa; phylum Chordata; class Chondrichthyes; order Rajiformes; family Rajidae; genus Leucoraja; species Leucoraja erinaceus. The sequence continues at coordinate 31,429 of NW_026576706.1, forward strand.
CTGCAAGAGGAAGAATTGCTTCTTTCCGTTTGCCTCCACTTCCCACCATCAGGGAAATTATCAAGTTGTATAATTTGAGAGCGGAAAAGCAACTTTCTCAGAATTTCCTGTTGGATTTAAGATTAACAGGTAACTATTTGGCTTTAACGTGTAGTCTTACAGTCTGATGCCTGCTTGTAATTTCCAGGCCTGTGAAAAGTCCGATTTAGGTCTCAGAAGATAGGGAGGTTCTTATTTGCTCACTGGTATCTTGGCAACACTGGTTCATTGAAATAGGGGCCCTGTCAGCGAAATCAGTTGAGGACTCGGACTTATGGAGAGTGAGACGTTATTACATGATATCACGGAGGAACTGCCCCAGGAGACAGTTTATTCAGAGCATAGATGACTCGGGTTTATATATTGCTGGACAAACAAGTGTATGTGCAGACTAGTACATATCGGAGTTCCTTAAACAGCACGGTCGGGGAGTTGCGATTTTATTGAAGCTGCCAAAATTACATTAGACCCGTACATAGGCTCTGTTGGTTTTGTAGGGAACAGATAATAACATCACGCACAGATATCTGTACACAATGCTCCAATTATTCGGCCACCGCGTTCCTGAGAAAAATGTGGCATCTTTAGTTTCCCAACACGTGTCAACAAGCAGAATTTTTAGCAAAATTCTCTCAAATCGAGCTGGCCCAGCAGATTGGCACCTTCCACCGCCGGTCTGTGCAGCTGCTGCAGGCTGTGCTCGCATGATCCACTGGCTGACCCAACTGTTGTAGGATCCCACCCACCCACCCACCCTCTGGCAACTGGCAACGCCGCCCAGCCACGACCTGCAAACACGCTACCTGTCTCCACCAGTTCTTCCCCTATGTCACCATGTCCTGCTACTCCGGCTGATCATTGATCTTTAGGGCGTTTTTAGTAAGTGTTGGTAGAAAATCTGCCGATTGTGTTGTTATCTTCTCAATCTTCCCTGGAGAAAGACAGAACTAATGGAATAATTTTCATGCCATTTTGAGTTTGCCAGGGACCATGGCCCTTGCATGACCATTCTTTTATTAGCCAGTTGGTGTGGTGTGATGTATTCAAGAGAGAGTTAGATTTTGCTCTGAGGGCTAACGGAATCAAGGGATATGGAGAAAAAGCAGGAACGGGGTACTGATTCTGGATGATCAGCCGGAAGGGAGGCCGAATGGCCTACTCCTGCACCTATTTTCTATGTTTCTCTGCTCCTACTGTATTAAGAGGGAGGACTTTATGAGATGTGTAGGAAGGAGCTGGTTTAAACCGAAGATATACACAAAAAGCTGGAGTAACTCAGTGGGACAGGCAGCATCTCTGGAGAGAAGGAATGGGTGACGTTTCGGGTCGACCTGAAACACCACCCACTCCTTCTCTCCAGAGATGTTGTCTGTCCCTCTGAGTTACTCCAACATTTTGTTTCTCTTTTCGGACTTTATGAGATCCCTTCCCTATTGGCCCTCAAAGAGTGAGGGTGATTCCCACTTGCGCTTTGAGGGTCGTGAGGTAAAACCTTCCACCGTTGGGTAGATAGTGGGTGACGGGATAGTTGGTGGGTAGTTTGTGAGGTGGCCCACTCCTGCTTCTACATATGCACGGCATTTGTCTGCTTGCGATGCTTGATCTTGCCTCCCTCAATCCCATCCCAAATACTCCTCCACTTTGAGCACTAGAGACTTCCAGGAGTTAGTGCAGATTTTGCAATTCTTCAAAGAGGCCAATCTGTTCATGATAGTGATTGGGCTAGGAATTCCACAGCCTTTAAGATGACATGATGGCCAGTGGGAGAGTCTAGGACTAGAGGTCATAGTCTCAAAATTAAAGGATGTTCCTTTCGGAAGGAGATAAGGAGAGATTTCTTTAGTCAGAGGATGATGAATGTGGAATTGTTTGCCACAGGAGGCTGTGGAGGCCAAGTCAGTGGATATTTCTACGCAGAGATAGATAGATTCTGGATTAGTATGGGTGTCAGTGGTTATGGGGAGAAGGCAGGAGGATGGGGTTAGGGGGGAATGATAGATCAGCCATGATTGAATGGCTGAGTAAACTTGATGGGCTGAGTGGCCTAAATCTACTCCTATTACTTATAACCTTATGACAATGAAGGTATCTACCAGACTTGTGTATCCTGGTGGATATCTTTTCGGTTAGGAATCCGAATTTGCAGAAATCGAGTGATGTTGTTCTAACCTTTGTATCGCAGTAGGAATGCTCCCCTAACATCAAAATTATCAGAACAATGTGTGTTCTTAACAGGTAGTAAAGCTGTTCCTTCCTACAGAATGGTTCACAATAGGGAAATCAATGACCGCATGATGCCTTTTTTTGGGAGGGTCTGAGTAGACATTCAAGAAGTGCAAAAGAGCTAACTTTGTCATAGTCCTAGTGATACAGCGTGGAAACAGGCCCTTCGGCCCAACTTGCCCACACCAGCCAACATGTCCCGGCTACACTAGTCCTACTTGCCCATATCCCTACAAACATCCCACCCATGTCATGCCATTCCTGTTACCATATTCAGCAGGAATGGATGGTACTGACTTGCAAATTAACGTGAAAGTTCAGTTTTAACAATAAAGTGGATGTTGGTTATGAGGGATATTAATTATGGTAGGCGCTTAATATTTTCTAGCATAAGTGCTAAATTGGTAAGTTGTAAAAACAATTCTGGGCAGGAAAAAGGCTTAGACCCGTACAGCATAGAAACGAGCCCTTCAGCCCAATTTGCCATGTGACCAAAATGCCCCATCTACACTAGGCACGCCTGCATTTGGCCCATATCCCTTTAAACCTTGCCTATCCATGTCAGTCAAAATGTCTTTTAAATGTTGTGTACAGCTGGGTATATGACAGCTTGTTCCATATACCCACCCTCCTCTGTGTGAAAAACTTACCCTTCAGGTCTCTATTATGTACTCAGGTTTTTCATTTCCCTAATCTTGGTCAAAGATTGGGGATGATCAGCCATGATCACATTGAATGGCGGTGCTGGCTCGAAGGGCCGAATGGCCTACTCCTGCACGTATTGTCTGTTGTCTATTGACTCTGTGCATTCACCCTATCGCTTTGCCTCATGATCTTGTACACCTCTATAAGATCTTGTACATCTCCTACACCCAAGGAGTAAAGCCCTAGACTGCCAAAAATCTTCCGAGACCTCTGGCCCTCAAGTCCTGGCAATACTCAAGTAAATTTTCCTTGCACTCTTTCAAGTTTAACAACATCCTTCCTTCAGCAGGGTGACCAAAACTAAACATAATGCTCCAAATGCGGCCTCACCAAAGTCTTGTACAACTGTAACATAACATCCCAACGTCTGTACTCAGTACCCTGTATGATGAAGGCCACTGTACCAACAACCTTCTTGACCACCCTTTCTACCTGTGATGCCACTCTAAGGGAACTATGTACTTGTACTCCTAGATCCCTCTGCTCTACAACACATCCCTGGGCACCCGACCATTCACCTTTGGTTCAACCCTGGTTTGACTCCGAAGATGCAACACACCCTGCTAGCCAGCATTAACCTCCATTTTCAATTGTCAAGGAACCATGTACCTGAACTTGTAGATCTCTCTGCTCTATAACACTCCCCTGGGCTCTGCCATTCACTGTGAAGGTCCTGCTCTAGTTTGACTCCCCAAAATAGAACACCTCACACTTATCTGCATTAACTTCCATAAACCATTTCTGGGCCCATTTGCCAAATTGTTCAATATCCGCTATAGATTTTGATAACCACTTCACTATCTATGATACCAGCCACTTTAGTGTCATCTGCAAACTTACTAATCATGTCTTCTTCATTCTCATCTAAATCGTTGATATAGGCGCCACAGTTTTAGAATAAAGGGGAAGCCATTTAAGACTGAGGTGAGAAAAACCTTTTTCACCCAGAGAGTTGTGAATTTGTGGAATTCCCTGCCACAGAGGGCAGTGGTGGCAAAATCACTGGGTGGATTTAAGAGAGAGTTAGATAGTGCTTTAGGGGCTAGTGGAATCGAGGGATATGGGGAGAAGGCAAGCACGGGTTATTGATTGGGGACAATCAGCCATGATCGCAATGAATGGCGGTGCTGGGTCGAATGGCCTCCTCCTGCACCTATTTTCTATGTTTCTATAGACCACAAACAGCTATGTTCCCAGTACTGATCCCTGGGGCACACCACTAGTCACAGGTCTCCAACTGTCTGAAAAACAACCTTCCACCATCACCCTCTGCTTCCTCCCATGAAGCCTATTCCCTTTCCATTTGGCTTGTTCGCTTTTTGTATCTGTCAAAGTGATCACATTTACTTTTATGCATTGCACCTTTTTTGGAGATGGGAAAATAAAACTAACTCCTTCAAATCAACTGTTTCATTATGAAGTCTCCTCAAGGGATGCTTACTTAAAAAAAAGTTCTCCTCTCTCGGACATATCCCCCAACTGCGATCAGCCTGAAGAAGGGTCCCGACCCAAAATGTCATCCGTCCATGTCCTCCAGAGATGCTGCCTCACCTGCTGAGCTACTCCTGCACTTTGTCCTCTTTTTGTAAACCAGCACCTGCAGTTCTTTGCGTCTACACCTTTAATTTAGTCTCAAAGACCCGAATCGTGACAGAATGGGGCATTGTGGCTTGCCTCGCTAGTTAGATGTTACAGCTCATCCTGCAGTTGAGTTTTTTTCCTCTTAAGTGTTGGTGATACAGCCTGATATTTAAGGGTTCAGTCATGAAAGGAATCACATTGATGGAGGCTGAAATCAAATCCGATCTACACTGCATTCAGAAAGTATTCAGACCCCTTCACTTTTTCCACATTTTGTTATATTACAGCCTTATTCTAAAATGGATTAAATTCATGTTACTCTGACATGCACTGTCAACTGTTGGGCCTTATATAGACAGGTGTGTGTACCTTTCCAAATCATGTACAATCAATTTAATTTACCATTGGTGGACTCCAATCAAGTTGTAGAAACATCTCAAGAATAATCAATGGAAACAGGATGAACCTAAGCTCAATTTTGATTGTCATAGCAAAGGGTCTGAATACTTATGGAAATGTGATACTTCATTTATTTCTTATTAATTACTTTGCAAAAAATTCTAAACACCTGTTTTCACTTTTATATTATGAGGTATTGTGTATAGATGGATGATTTAAAAAAAAAAGAATTTAATCCATTTTCAAATAAGGCTGTAATGTAACAAAATGTGGAAAAAGTGAAGGTCTGAATACTTTCTGAATGCACTGTATTAAGGAAGAGAAACGAAAGGAAGGCATAATTGGATTAACGGATAAAAAATACAATATACACATTTAAACTTTTAACAATTGCTTAAGAGGTGAAATTGTTCCCTGTGTGGACCGAGTAGCTCGTATATTTCATTATTAATTACGTGTTATTAAAAAAGGTCCATTTCCATGAGTAAACATGAGCCTTAGATTGAGATTGATTTACATTCAGTATGTAGTTCTGTCAAATCTTCAAAGATAGTGCGGTGGAAAGAAGAGCAAGTAAAGACAGCAGTATTCACGTGAACTATCTTCCTTTACACAAGTTGAAGCGCAATGCATTAATTAATAAATGTAAGCAGCATTAATGTTGCTGTTGTGTACCGAGCAAATGTGTAGGGCGGCACGGTGGCGCAGCGGTAGAGTTGCTGCCTTACAGTGCTTGCAGCACCAGAGACCCAGGTTCTATCCCAACGATGGATGCTGTCTGTACGGAGTTTTACATTCTCCCCATGACCTGCGTAGGTTTTCTCCAAGATATTCGGTTTCCCCCCCACACTCCAAAGACGTACAGGTTGGTAGGTTACTTGGCTTGGTACAAGTGTAAAAAAGGTACCTAATGTGTGTGTGTGTGTGTGTGCATAGCAGTGTTAGTGTGCGGGGATCGCTGATCAGTGAGTACTCGGTGGGACGAAGGACCTGTTTTCGCGCTGTATCTCTCAACTAAACGTAAATTCCGAGACAACAATTTAACCTTCAGAGTATCAATAAATGAATCACCACATCTGCTCAACTATTTTCCTTGAATGTTTTAGAATGGTAAGATAATGGCTAAAGTTACCCTTGATCATATAAAAATTGTTTTAAATTATTTTGCATGTATTTGTTGGTGTGGACTTGTTCAAATGTGTAATATTGAACAGTGCAGCAATAAAAGGTTCCATTAAGAGAAAATGTAACACTTAGATCCAGACAAGTATTAATTAATCAATTGTATTGAAATGTTTTAAGTTAGCACATTTTGTTATATTACTTTGATGAATACCATAACATGCCTTTCAGATAAAATAGTTCGGCAAGCTGGAAATTTAAGGAATGCTTATGTGTGTGAAGTTGGTCCAGGACCTGGAGGAATCACTCGATCTATTCTCAATTCTGGTGTTGCAGAACTACTTGTGGTGGAGAAAGATACCAGATTTATTCCTGGCTTACAGGTAGCGCATTGTCATGTATTAATGTGAAGGAAGCAATGTTGTGTGTGCGATATGGAAGCTTTCGAATGACCCTAGTAAATTAATCCTTAAGGGCCTGTCCCACTTACGCGATTTTTTTCGGAGACTTGCCGGCACCCGTCACAGTCGCAGCAGGTCTCCGAAAATGTTCAACATGTCGGAAATCCAGTGGCGACCAGAAAAAGGTACGATTCTTTGGGCGAATACTCACAACCATACAGACGTCACCCCGCAACATTTCTTCCTGAGAAGATTTACAGAGATTCGACGCTACTTCCTGAGAAGATTACTGAGATTCGGCATGTCGAAGAGGATTCTCCTAAACTTCTACAGGTGCATGGTAGAGAACATTGTGACTGGTTGCATCATGACCTGGTTCGGCAACTTGAACATCCAGGAGCAAAAAAGACCACAACAATTTGTGGCCACTGCCCAGTCCATCACCGGCTTTGACCTCCCCACTGTCGAAGGGATCTATCGTAGTCGCTGCCTCAAAAAAGGCAGCCAAAATCATCAAGGGCCCACACCATGCTGGTCACACACTCATTTCACCATTGCCATCAGGAAGAAGGTGCAGGAGCCTAAAGACTGTAACGTCCAGGTTCAGGAACAGCCTCTTCCCCACAGTCATCAGGCTATTAAACACAACGAATAAGCTATGAGGTCTGAACTGCAAAAGACTATTATCATTGCACTATATTTGTTATTTATTGAACTTTTTCATTTTTTTCTCTTCCCCCGCTATATACAATGATTACATATTGACATATTCTGTTGTGCTGCAGCAAGTAAGAATTTCGTTGTACCATCTGGGACATATGACAGTAAAACACTCTTGAGTAGTCTTGTAGTCTTTTCCGCTCCTGGACGTTCAAGTTGCCGAACCAGGCCACGATGCAACCAGTCAGAATGCTCCCTACCGTACACCTATAGAAGTTTAGGAGAATCCTCTTCAACATGCCTAATCTCCGTAATCTTCTAGGGAAGTAAAGTCGAACCTCCGTAAATCTTCTCAGGAAGAAATACAGCGGGGTGACGTCTGTATGGTCGTGAGTAGTCGCTCAAAGAGTCGTACCTTTTTCTGGTCGTCGCTGGATTTTCAACATGTTGGAAATTTTCGGAGACCTGCTGCGATTATGACGGGTGCCGGCAAGTCGCGGAAAAAATCGCGTAAGTGGGACAGGCCCTTTACACTGCTGTCCAAATTCATTAGTATTTGAAAAAAAAAAATCACCAACTGTATTTGCAACAGAAATGATATAGGAATACATTGATAAGAGACTATTTTAAGTACAATTATGTTTTCATGTAGTTGATGGCGGAGGCAGCACCAGGGAAAATTCGCATTGTGCATGGAGACATTCTGACCTATAACATGGAACGAGCTTTTCCAAAACAATTTCGAAATGAATGGGAAATCGGTAAGCTTTGCAATGACTGTTGAACTGTTAACTTGAGAAGTTTGTTATCAGTCCCGAGAATTGGACTTGATGAAAGAATGTTGGAGATTAATTTTGACGAACAACTGGTCTCAAAGTTTTTTTTAATTGATTCATAGAATCATAGAAACATAGAAAATAGGTGCAGGAGTAGGCCGTTCGGCCTTTCGAGCCTGCACCGCCATTCAATATGATCATGGCTGATCATCCAACTCAGTATCCTGTATCTGCCTTCTCTCCATACCCCCTGATACCTTTAGCCACAAGTGCCACATCTAACTCCCTCTTAAATATAGCCAATGAACTGGCCTCAACTACCTTCTGCGGCAGAGAATTCCAGAGATTCACCACTCTCTGTGTGAAAAAAGTTTTTCTCATCTCGGTCCTAAAAGATTTCCCCCTTATCTTTAAACTGTGACCCCCTTGTTCTGGACTTCCCCAACATCGGGAACAATCTTCCTGCATCTAGCCTGTCCAACCCCTTAAGAATTTTGTAAGTTTCTATAAGATCCCCCCTCAATCTTCTAAATTCTAGCGAGTACAAACCGAGTCTATCCAGTCTTTCTTCATATGAAAGTCCTGACATCCCAGGAATCAGTCTGGTGAACCTTCTCTGTACTCCCTCTATGGCAAGAATGTCTTTCCTCAGATTAGGAGACCAAAACTGTACGCAATACTCCAGGTATGGTCTCACTAAGACCCTGTACAATTGCAGTAGAACCTCCCTGCTCCTATACTCAAATCCTTTTGCTATGAATTCCTCACAGGTCCTCAGCTATTGAGTTATTCCGTTTTTCCTGAGACTAGTCTTGACCTACAGGCTAAGCAATTTTCTTTTTCGTATTCTATTTCATTTTCACATTTTAAATATGCTTTTAGCGCATTTTTTATACTTTAAAAACTTTTTAAGTGTGGTCGTGATTTCAAAAAGCTGCCTCCTCATTTTTGTCACAGCATTGTAGAATATGAAAAGAAACTGATCCATTTAAAGAATAATTTCCTCCTTCACTACATTAAGTGAATCACTGCCAGACGTTTCAGCTATGGATTGTTTTCCAATTGTTATAAATCAGATTGAATCGGTTGCATTTAAAATACCTTGTCCAGTTCGAAGCCGAAATCAGCCCTTTACATAAAATTTGTAAAACTATAACCAATGCTAATATTTAGTTCAATTATAAGATACACAATAAAACACATAGAATAACGAAGGTAGACAAAAATGTTGGAGAAACTCAACGGGTGAGGCAGCACCTATGGAACGAAGGAAATCGGCAACGTTTCGGGCTTCAGGTTTCGACCCAAAACGTCGCCTATTTCCTTCACTCCATAGCCTCTCATGCCTCACCCGCTGAGTTTCTCCAGCATTTTTGTCTACCATCGATTTTCCAGCATCTGCAGTTCCTTCTTAAACATAGAATAACGATCTAGGTTGCTCTTGGTTTTCAGTACATAGGAAGTAAACACTGAAGAGCTTATGTAAGGGAAGGAACTGCAGATGCTGGTTTAAACTGAAGATAGACACAAAAAGCTGGAGTAACAGGTCAGACAACATCTCTGGAGAAAAGGAATGGGTGATGTTTCGGGTCGAGATCCTTCTTTATACTCTGGCTATTATTGAATCTGAATCCTATTGATTGCTGGTTCTCCAGTAGCCAGTTAATATCAAATTCATTGTTTCACTTTGGGAGGTCAAATGAAACATATAAGATTGTTAAGGGTTTGGACACGCTAGAGGCAGGAAACATGTTCCTGATGTTGGGGGAGTCCAGAACCAGGGGCCACAGTTTAAGAATAAGGAGTGAGCCATTTAGAACGGAGATGAGGAAACACTTTTTCTCACAGAGAGTTGTGAGTCTGTGGAATTCTCTGCCTCAGAGGGCGGTGAGGGACGGTTCTCTGGGTACTTTCGAGAGCTAGATAGGACTCTTAAAGAGAGCAGAGTCAGGGGATATGGGGAGAAGGCAGGAACGGGGTACTGATTGGGGATGATCAGCCATGATCACATTGAATGGCGGTGCTGGCATGAAGGGCCGAATGGCCTACTCCTGCACCTATTGTCTATTGTCTAATGTAAGGGGAAAATATACAATTAATGGCATGAGGGATCTTGGTGTTCTGTTCCATAAGTCTCTGAAATTGGCAACTAAGTAGATGGAGTGGTAAAGAAGGTATACAGTGCCCTCCATAATGTTTGGGACAAAGACCCATCATTTATTTATTTACCTCTTTACTCCACAATTTGAGATTTGTAATAGAAAATCACATGTGGTTAAAGTGCACATTGTCAGATATTATTAAAGAATTTTTTTTAATACATTTTGGTTTCACCATGTAGAAATTACAGCTGTGTTTATACATAGTCCCCACCCATTTCAGGGTACCATAATGTTTGGGACACATGGCCTCACAGGTGTTTGTAATTGATCCGGTGTGTTTAATTGCCTCCTTAATGCAGGTATAAGAGAGCTCTCAGCACCTAGTCTTTCCTCCAGTCTTTCCATCACCTTTGGAAAACTTGTATTGCTGTTTATCAACATGAGGACCAAAGTTGTGCCAATGAAAGTCAAAGAAGCCATTATGAAACTGAGAAACAAGAATAAAACTGTTAGAGACATCAGCCAAACTTTAGGCTTACCAAAACCAACTGTTTGGAACATCATTAAGAAGCAAGAGAGCACTGGTGAGCTTACTAATCGCAAAGGGACTGGCAGGCCAAGGAAGATCTCCACAGCTGATGACAGAAGAATTCTCTCTATAATAAAGAGCAATCCCCAAACACCTGTCCGACAGATCAGAAACACTCTTCTGGAGTCGGGTGTAGATTTGTCAATGACCACTGGTCATTGACAAATCCACACCCGACTCCTGAACGAGTTTGAATGAAATTTCATACCATGCAGTCATGACAGAAAAAAGCAACAAAACACACAATTAACAAAATTTAACACAAACATCCATCACAGTGAATCTCCAGGCATCTCTTCACTGTGTTGGAAGGCAAAAAGTCGAATCTCTTTCTTGCTTGTTTTCCCGCTGCTGCGTCGAGGTGATCGAGGCTCTCGATGTTGAAGCCCCCGCTGAGTAATGGTAAGTCACGCGGCCGATTTTAAAATCCGTGAACTGGCCGATTCAAACTCCGCGACTCGGGCCGGACAAAGCTGCCGCCGCGGGAGCTCCTGAAAATCGGTCACCAACCAAGGACCTGCAAGCTCCCTATGTTACCGTCCACAGGGCCCGCGGCCGAAGCTCTGAAGGAAAGACAGACGGACTGCAAGCGAGCCGCAGCTGCTTGGGCAGCACCGCCACTTCCGTAGTTCATGACCAGAAATACAGAGGCTACACTGCAAGATGCAAACCACTAGTTAGCCGCAAAAATAGGGTGACCAGGTTACAGTTTACCAAGAAGCACTTAAAAGAGCAACCACAATTCTGGAAAAAGGTCTTGTTGACAGATGAGACGAAGATTGACTTGTATCAGAGTGATGCCAAGAGCAAAGTATGGAGGAGAGATGGAACTGCCCAAGATCCAAAGCATACCACCTCATCTGTGAAACACGGTGGTGGGGGTGTTATGGCCTGGGCATGTATGGCTGCTGAAGGTACTGGCTGACTTATCTTCATTGATGATACAACTGCTGATGGTAGTAGCATAATGAATTCTGAAGTGTATAGACACATCCTATCTGCTCAAGTTCAAACAGATGCTTCAAAACCCATTGGCTGGCAGTTCATTCTACAGCAAGACAATGATCCCAAATATACTGCTAAAGCAACAAAGGAATTTTTCAAAGCTAAAAAATGGCCAATTATTGAGTGGCCAAATTAATCATCCGATCTGAACCCAATTGAGCATGCCTTTTATATGCTGAAGAGAAAACTGAAGGGGACTAGCCCCCAAAACAAGTATAAGCTAAAGATGGCTGCAATACAGGCCTGGCAGGGCATCACCAGAGAAGACACCCAGCAAATGGTGATGTCCATGAATCACAGACTTCAATCAGCATTGCATGCAAAGGATATGCAACAAAATACTAAACATGACTACTTTCATTTAAGATTCAAGATTCAATTTAATTGTCATTTGGACCCCTTGAGGTCCAAATGAAATGCCGTTTCTGCAGCCATACATTACAAACAAATAGACCCAAGACACAACATAATTTACATAAACATCCATCACATCGCTGTGATGGAAGGCCAAAAAAGCTTATCTCTCCACTGCACTCTCCCCCTCGATGTCAGAGTCAAAGTCAAAGCCCCCGGCTGGCGATGGCGATTGTCCCGCGGCCATTAAAACCACGCCGGGTGATGCAAGGTCGCACACCGGGTCTTGGTGTTAGAGCCCCCGGCGTGCGCTCGCAGAGTCTCGCGGCCATTCCAAGCCGCGCGGGGCGGTGATGCCAGGCCCCGCTCCTGGAGCTCTTCAACCCCGCAACTCGGGCGGGAGAAGTCGCCGTTGCGAGAGCCCTGAAAAGCGGTCTCCCTCCAGGGACCCGCGGGCTCCCGGTTCCGCCGTCCGCCAGACCCGCAGTTGCAGCCTCCGAATCTCCGGAGGTCGGGCCGCAGCAGTGCTCCACCACCGCTCCACCCGCTCCGGACTCGGCCAGCTCCGCGACGGTGAAGTGAGTCATCAGCACCAGAGCCCCCGGTCTTCTCCTGTTGGAGGCCGCTCCTCGTTGCAGCCCCAACGACAACGGAGACCCGACAAGAAAAGGTCGGGTCTCCCGTGCAGGGCGAGATTTAAAAGTTACCCCCTTGTGTCCCAAACATTATGGTGCCCTGAAATGGGGGGGGGGCTATGTATAAACACTGCTGTCATTTCTACATGGTGAAACCAAAATGTATAAAAATGGCCTTTATTAAAATCTGACAATGTGCACTTTAACCACATGTGATTTTTTTTTTCAAATTGTGGAGTACAGAGGCAAATAAATAAATGATGGGTCTTTGTCCCAAACATTATGGTGGGCAGTGTATGGTATGCTTGCCTTCATAGGTCGGGGCATTGAGTATAAGAGTCAGGAAGTCATGATGAAACTTTATAGGACTTGGGCTAGGCCTCATTGGGAATATTGTGTGCAGTTCTGGTTACCCCATTACAGGAAGGATGTGGAGGCTTTGGAAAGGGAGCAGAGGAGGTTTACCAGAATGTTACCTGGATTTGGGAGGTATTAGCTGCAGGGAGAGGTTGTACAGACTTGGAATATTTTCTCTGAAAGACCATATATTTTAATTATCGGAAGACAGTCAGAATCTTTTTCTGGGGATGGAAAAATTAAATACTAGCAGGGATAGCTTTATGGTGAGTGTGGCAAACTTTAAAGGAGACTAGATCAAATGGGACCCATCACCCAACATGGGGGGAGGGGGGCACGCAGCTTCACAGGGGAGGGCTGGTCCCCGAACGGCACTTACCCATAGGCCATACACACCACTCTCTAGAGAGGGAGGGGGGGGGGGGGGGGGGGATAGAGGATAGAGAGGGACGGGAGGGGGGGGGGGGGGTAGACAGTGAGGGTCGGCAGAGAGGGAGGGAGTAGAGGGGGAGGGGGGGGAAGAGAGGGAGGGGGTGTTGGAGGGGTAGAGAGGGAGAGGGGGAGGGGTTGGTAAAGAGGGAGAGGGGCAGCAAGGGAGAGAGATAGAGACCCTAACCCATCTCCCTCCTCATTTCCCTCATCCTCCCCTCACTCCCATTCTCTGCCCCAGGACCTACCCAGGTCGTAGGGCAGCTGGTGATTGGTGAAGTGTGAGAGGCAGCCAGCTTGAGAGCCCATTGTTACCGTTGGCAACGTCCCATTGTGATGTCATTGTGGCAGTCGGCAGGCTGCTTGAGAGCCCATTGTGATTGGTGCACCGTGAGAGGCATTGTGACATCATCACTGGACGCTCTCTGAGAAAGCGGTTTGGGCTTTTTTTTTTTTTTACTTTAAATCATGAATAACTTCAGAAATATAGGTCGGAATACAACAGGAAGATGTTTATCGCTTCAACAAGAAAAATGTGAGTAGAATATGTGAAAATGGGAAGGCTGTAGCTTAGCGTTTGGAAGAAGATAGGAAAAGGCAGGGCAGAGTGACACATTGCCGGTACAAACAAAGAGTTTTAGTAATATAGATGTCTGGGGCAACCTTTTTGCACAGATTGTGGTTGAGGCCGACACGATAGTTGCATTTAAAATCCTTTTGAATAGGGAATGGAGCAATATGGATTATGCGCAGGTAGATAACGGATGATCTTGGCATCAAGGTCGGCAGGGACATTGTGGGCTGAAGGGTTTCTTATGCTATACTGTTCTATGTTCTACATTCTATTGGCATGCATACCTAATGGGGTCATTGTCATATCAGATCACAATATTAGCGGAGAATGAAATGGATACTACTCAGGTATATCATGTCATTTTATGGGTCAAGTGGCCTTATTCTGCTCCTAGAACTTATGAACTTATGGATAAGTAGGAACCTTCAACAAAATATGGGATGACCTTGTTTATTATATTTTGTAATCATCGCAAACTCTGTTTTCTCGCCAGTAACTCCTCCCACTCCCTATCAGTTGACCAAAGCTTCTTCACAAAGCAACATATAGTCATAATTTTTTCTTTGATATGGACGTGCTCTAAATTCTAGAGTTCACTTTTTATATCTCTCACCAAGTTTGGTTTAGTTTAGCGATACAGTGCGGAAACAGGCTCTTCAGCCCAACGGTACTGCACCGACCAGCGATCCCCACACTATTCTACACACACGAGGGATAATTTACAATTTATACCAAACCAATTAACCTACAAACCTGTATGTCTTTGGAGTGTGGGAGGAAACTGAAGATTTCAGAGAAAACCCATGCGGTCACGGGAAAGAAGTACAAACTCCGTACAAACAGCAACCATAGTCAGGATTGAACCAGGGTCTCTGGCGCTGTAAGGCAGCAACTCTGCCACTACGCTACCGTGCCGCACATGGTCATGCTCTAAATTCTAGAGTTCACTTTTTATATTCTCTCTCTCCTCCCATTCTATCTTTTCTCCAAGAAGATGCTCCTGAAAACATTTGACCAGCATTTAAGTGGTCCTTATATCTGCTTATGTGAATTGGCAGTTTTTGTTTGTTACTGCTTCTGAAAAGGGCTTGGTGGGTAAATGTTATGTTCAAAGGACAAAATCTCTCTAGCTTTTCCAAGGCCTTGACTTCCATTTTCAAGTTTGACTCTCAGAATTGGGCACGTGCTTCTGCAGATATTCTAAAGATTTAGCATTATTTCTTTATTCTGTGGGTGGAAATGTGTTCTCAGTCACAAGCGCTGAATGTGTAATGGAGAGTGTTTTCTGAATGTATTCCGTCTCCAAAATTCGACTTTGTAAACGTCATAGAATTTTGAAGGTCAAGTTACAAATGATACATTTGGTGCATCCGACTTGAGACCAAAACAAAATGTGTATGAAGGAACTGCAGATGCTGGTTTAAACAATAGACACACAAAGCTGTCCCGACCCGAAACGTCACCCGTTCCTTCTCTCCAGTGATGCTGAGTTACTTCAGCATTGTGTCCCTATCTTCTAGAGCAAAACCACCATTATGTTTCTATTTACCCAGCCAGAGATTCTTAATGCGCTTTTTTATAAAGAGCCACCTTGATAGATTTCAAGAGAGGCAGATACCTATGCATTCTGGAACTCTGAAATAGTCATAGATCATACAGCATGTAAATAGGCCCTAATGCTGAGCTTGCTTATGCTGATCACGATACCCCTTCTAAGCTCATTCCCTCCGATCTGGACCTCCTGCAATCCAAGAAATAAAGTTCTAGCCTGCCTGGGTAGTTCTATCTTAAAGTTCTATCTCTCCTGATAGCTCGGGCCCCCAAGACCCAGTAATAGCCTTTCTCTGCACTCTTTCCAGCTTAATGACATATTTTCTATAGCTGGACGACTATAACTGAACATCATGCTCCAAGTATGGTCTCACCAACTTCTTGAACAGCTGTAACATTAGATCCCAGTTTCGATTCTCCATTTTTAAGTCGAGGAACAACATTAGCCACCGTCCAGTCTTGCGGCACCTCACATGTGTCGAATGATGATTTGTGTACCACCTGCAATTTGGAGCCAAACAGCACGGAAACAGGCCCTTCAGCCCAACTCGATCCACGTCAACCATGATGCCCCATTTAAGCTAGTCCCATTTGCCCACATATGCCTTTAAATTTCTCCTGTCCGTGTACCTGTTCATGTGTCTTTTAAACGCTATTATAGTTCCACAACCTCCTCCTGCAACTTGTTCCATCTACCCCTTGTATTCTTGTGCGACCTTATTAAAAGGCCTTATGAAGTTCAAATAGGCTGAAGTTCATATAGGCAACTTTAATGGCTGTGCCCCCGTCAACCTTTCTTGTTACTTTCTTCTCACATTCTAGGATATACCTGATCAGGAACAGCTTCTTCCCTACAGCCATTCGACTATAAAACACTACAACCTCAAATACGCTCTGAACTACAGAAACTATTATTGCACAATTGTTATTTTTGTGAGCATACTCACAAATATACATATATATGTATCTGCCTTCTCCCCATATCCCATGACTATCTTTAAGAGCTCTGTCTAACTCTCTCTTGCAAGCATCCAGAGAACTGGCCTCCACCACCCTCTGAGGCAGAGAATTCCACACACTCACAACTCTCTGTGTGAAAACGTTTTTCCTGATCTCCGTTCTAAATGGCTTATCCCTTATTCTTAAACTGTGGCACCTGGTTCTGGATTTCCCCCAACATCGGGAACATGTTTGCTGCCTCTAGCGTGTCCAAACCTTTAACAATCTTATATGTTTCAACAAGATACCCTCTCATCCTTCTAAATTCCAGAGTGTATAAGCCCAGCCGCTCCATCCTATCAACATATGACAGTCCAGCCATCCCAGGAATTAACCTGGTGAATCTATGCTGCACTCCCTCAATGGCAAGAATGTCCTTCCTCAAATTTGGAGACCAAAACTACACACAATACTCCAGGTGTGGTCTCACTAGGGCCCTTCTTCTTGGTATGGCGTGCACAGCCTAAAATTCTAAGACAACCTGTTCTGTTTGATTTTTCATTTGTGCACGCCAGGTTGATTGCCTTAGTCGAAACAGGGTGGACCACGTGAAGGTTGCAATCTCCTACCCCTGTACAACTGCAGGAGGACACTCTGGTATTTTTGTCTCTTTGCATTACCTGTGGTACCAGCGTATGTCTTGATTGTATTCAAGTACAGTATGATTTGACTGGATAGCATTCAAACAAAAGCCTTTCACTGTATCTTTCTACACATGACATTCTGACAATAATAAACCAATACCAATATCATGCCTCCTTTTTGGCCTATTTAAGTATGATTTTCAATCCCCCACATTGCAGATTTGGGATTTGACTTTTTCATTTTTTTTTAATCCTGTGGCCTTGCTTTTGAATTGTATCATGTTAAATTTTCTTTCTGGAGAGAAGGAATGGCTCTGCAGAGGTTAATTCCTGGGATGGTGGAACTGACATATGTTGAAGGAATGTAGCGGCTGGGATTGTATACTCTGGTATTTAGGATGTGAGGGTATCTTATTGAAACATATAAGATTATTAAGGGTTTGGACACGCTAGAGACAGGAAACATGTTCCCGATGTTGGGGGAGTCCAGAACCAGGGGGCCAGAGTTTAAGAATAAGGGGTAGGACATTTAGAACGGAGATGAGGAAAAACGTTTTCACCCAGAGAGTTGTGAATCTGTGGAATTCTGTGTCTCAGAAGGCAGTGGAGGCCAATTCTCTGGATGCTTTCAAGAGAGAGTTAGATAGAGCTCTTAAAGATAGCGGTCAACGGATATGGGGAGAAGGCAGGAACGGGGTACTGATTGTGGATGATCAGCCATGTTCACAATGAATGTCGATGCTGGCATGAAGGGCCGAATGGCCTACTCCTGCACTTATTGTCTATTGTTTACTGTTTCAGGTCGGGTTGTGAGGAAGGGTCTTGATCCAAAACGTCACCCATTACTTCTCTCCAGAGATGTTGCCTGACCCGCTGAGTTACTCCACCATTTTGTGTTTATCTTCGGTGTAAACCAGCATCTGCAGTTCCTTCTTATTGTTTGCTGATTTCCAAGTTTTTTGTCACATGTAAACTATGTTGATACTCGGTATACCAGCTTCAAAGCCAAACATATAGATAGATGTGAACTAGGTTTTTTTCAAGAAAGTGTGTTGTATGACTCTTTGTAAACATGTTTATAATCTAAGGTCAACAGTCACGCCATTAGTTTAGTAATAATTTAATGTATTTAGTTTCATCTTGGATTATTGACTCAACCACAATTTTTACTTGGGCCACAATGATATTACTGAGCCAACTCTGACCTTACAGTAGATTTAGATCAACTTACTTTCTTACTTATTTGTATTACAGACTTGAGGTCAGATAAAAGACAAGACATTACATTGAATAAATTACATACAAAAGCACAATACATAAAATCAAGAATAAAAAAACAGAACATTTTCCTCAAATTTGTTTTTTCTTCTTGAAACCACTTGCTACCTCATCATCAACCACAATGATGAATTTTATTCCATTTAACAAAACTAAGAAGCTGGAATCAATCATTCCGTGAGTCATTCAGGCTATGTCTAGTTAGTTTAGCTCCATAATGGGGAAAAATAAAATGGATTCAAATTGGGATATGCTGCCATCCTGTGGCCAAGCCCAGTATTCGAACAAGCTCTGAAAAGTAAATGAATAATGACAAATTGAACCAATCAGATTAGCTTGTGATAAGTGATTTAAAATGATGGTGTATTGAAATATCTGTATTTGCAATAATACAGATTATTTTCAAATATGAGAACGGTGGCGCAGCGGTAGAGTTGCTGCCTTACAGCGTTAGAGACCCGGGTTCGATCCTGACCATGGGTGCTGTCTGTAAGGAGTTTGTATGTTCTCCCTGTGACCTGCGTGGCTTTTCTCCGAGTTCTTTGGTTTCCTTTAACACTCCAAAGACGTGCAGGTTTGTTGGACAATTGGCTTGGTATAAATGAAAATTGTCCCTGGTGTGTGTAGGATAATGTTAGCGTGTGGGGATCGCTGGTAGGGGCAGACTTGGTGGACCAACGGGCCTGTATCCACTTTGTATTTCTAAACTAAACTAAACAACTAAACATCCAGTGTCAGTTTTTTTATTATGATATGAAATTATTGCAATTTGGTTTGATAATGGTAGTATAATTGACATGTGTGTACAAGCTTACTTTGTGGGCAATTTTGGCTTCTGATGACTCGGACCTCAGTGAGAATAATACATTATTTTTGTTTGCTGGATAGAATAGTAAGATTAAACGAGAACTTACCAGTTTGAAGTTTGATCTGTATTTTATGAGGAGGAACGTTGAGGGAATACATGAAAAGAAACCCGCTACGCGCATGCGTGTCATCCTTCAAAGCAGCGGTGTGAGGTCACAGATACCCTATATTGACCTAAAATAGCAAGATTATCAAAGAGATACCAGCTCAAGATTTGACCCTATGAGGGTGGGAGCGGAGGGCATGTATTCCCTCAACGTTCCTCCTCATAAAATACAGATCAAACTTCAAACTGGTAAGTTCTCGTTTAATCTTACTATTTTACTTCGGAGTCACGTGAGGGACTCCATGAAAAGATTTCAAAGCTCTGTGACCTCATGCCGTGGAAACGAGTCCATGCTTCACAACTGCCTTGGTAGTTAGAGAGAAATTGTTAATTATATTCAAAGCATTCATACCAATTATTTAATGGAAATGATAAATAATATCGAATTAATTGAAATCATAACCCTGTATTCTTCAGGGATAAATTATCATACAGAACTTAAAATTGGTCCCCGAAAACACGTTCCCATACTGCTAACTGGTTTGTTAACATTTCTGAAACATATTCTCCAACAACCATCCCGCAATCCTGATGATTTGGTCCATGGATACATCAAGGCGTTTTGCTGCAGATGTAGCTGCAGCCCTGGTGGGGTGAAAATGAAATATGTTATTGTCCACTCCCGCCTATCAGACCATTTCGCGGTGGCAGAAATATGGGATATGAGTTACACTCTATGGTACAGTATCTTAAAGCTGATTAAACGCCAATTCCTTGCCTCTGATAGCCTTTTTTCTTACTGTATAACAAAACCATACTTTACTATACAGAGGCATTGTCCTCCGGGTAGGCCATCAATTCTATGACCTGCCCCGCTAATCCTGGCCTATTTTGTTTAATAATACGGTCCTGGATCACAAACCTCAATCTTCGTGCCGCAATAGTGAAGCCATCCAGTCTTACTTTTAGCAATAACTGGAGCTTATACACTGTGACTAGCGCTATCAGCATACCATTTCTAGTTAGTTATCCAGATTTAATGCTGTAGCCGGCGACCAATTCCTTAGCAAGATCAAAGCCACACTTACATTCCAAATATAGTTATGTTACTGTTTCTTGCCATAAATAACTTGACAATGCACTTTCGGCATTATTCACAGTGCTGAAACACAGTCCTCCATATTGCAGGCTGGTAAGCAACTGTAGCACCCCCGGAACATCCTTATTTCTGTGGTCCAGAAAGTTATCATGGCAGTAATTAGTCCATTTTAATAGGACGTAAATACTGTTATAGAGTAGACCTTCTTCGTGCTGCTGTGATCATGTCCACAGTTCTATCGATAGCCCCATGTCCCATAGCGGTGTTATAGAGTCTACAACCTACTAAATCAATATTATCTATGACATGGATAGCTATCCTCAGTTACTGGATGCACCAGCAACTTAGGACTACGGCTATCGTTATACATAGTTCCAGCACCATGTCCTGTACCCCGGGAAAACCATAGTTGGGTAAGCCAATCAGGTACTAAGACATCCCCAATGCCGATTCCTGTTGAATGTCCCTTCGTACCCCAAATTTATAACTAGACAAGGAGGTAATACATAAATGGAAAACCCCTCCCCTAGTGCAGTGAAAACAGCATCTGTAGCTTCTGCCTCAGGATCTGGTATCAATGATACATACCTCGGTAACTGGTGATTTAACCCCAGGATGCAATTCTAATATCCGGCCTTACCTACTTTACTGATTTTAGCAAATACCATCTATCCAACATCCATTTAGTACTTCCAATAATTTTTCGTGGCCTGGTGTCTGCCACTGATTTAGTATCCCTGGTAGATATGTAGCCCATAACCAAATATTCCTTTGGACACACCATTCCCAACTTTAATTTGCCAATTCATCACAAGCTGGTGATATCTTTCCACCCATATGACTTAAATATGCCATCACCGAGGTATTATCTATCTACCATCTAGCATGCTGCAGTTTCATTCCTGAGCAATAAGATTTTTGCCCATGAAATGCACTTAACATTTCTAACCCTTAGTGTTATGTAGGTTAGCTTCTTATATATTCCATCTCCCCCATAGCTCGAGATGGTATCAGTTGTACCATAACCAATTGCACTGGCGTCTGTTTGTAATAGCACAGACGGGTTGTGAATAACTATTGGGTTTGGAGCAATACTAAACATTGTGTTCCCCACATTGTAATTCTTTTATAGCTTCTATCATTTTTTCCCATTGGCCAAAATAAATGACCTCTATAATATATGCACCCATTAAACTCTGTGGCTTTCCATATTAGTAAAGTCATTAACATATTAAATGTGTTAATGGTGTCAATTTTGACTTAAGTGGATGGATAATGAATCCCAGCTGTTCAAAACAATAGTTTAGTGGCAACCACTGGCTAACATGCCGATTCATAAGTTATTCCCACAATAAGGATATCATCCAACTATACCATTACTCTATGATTTTGGTGTTGCAGCAGTCCCAACGCTGGTTTAAAATTTTTCCCCCTGTTGGATATTGAGTAGCAAGGATCTTAAAGATTAATACTTGCCATACAGTAGTCTGCTGAACACTAAGTCTTTAGCACTGCTAAAAATATCCATTTTTAAAATGAATATATTGCACAACATTGTGAAGTATTGATAATCCATAATAATACGGCAACCCCCATCTTTCTTATTTCTAATAAAGATATTTGAGACAAATCCTGTTGTTCAGGTTTGGTTTATTCCATTACCAGCATGTATATCTGTCCGGTATATGTTGTACTGGAGGGTTTTGTTTGTGTAGAAACTCTATCAGATATCCCTTAAAACTGCTAAGGATATATCTGTCCATAGATATATTACACCACGCTTCAACATGAAGTTGCAATATCCCTCCAACTTCCGTGCTCCCTATTAATGCTGGAGCCCCAAATTCACCTACCTCCATGGTATTGGTGGTAACCAAGTTATTTTTCTTGGTTTCATATGCGGTTGTGGAGAGCCTAATGGTTAATGTTACTTATGCATCTTCCACAGTGGTCGTCCCGGCCCAAACCCTAAACAGGACGCTGCTGCTGGGTACCTCTGCCCAATTCTTTGTAGTATAATACAAAAACACTACCTCTCTTAGGATGCACATGAGGTTAATGTCTTCCCCAGATAACCTTTGGATGCTTTAATCAGCCCCAAAGTGAAGCCTCCTCGCCAATTCTTTACCTGTTTAGACAGGTCTCCCCCCCCCAAATAACGGGGTGTATAGCCCTTTGCTTACATAGTATAGCGAACTAGGGTCTAGAGCTGGCTTAATGGCCCTTCAAACTGCACATTCCAAAAAAAAAATAGTGCTAATGGCATCCTTGTGGTCACTAATATTGTACACCTTATTTAACATGCGGGCCAAAGCTGTTATGCCCGCCATGAGACCTTTCAGAGTATTACGGATTATCCCAACTCCTAACGGCCTTCCCAACATGTCTGCAAATGCACCTGTAACAATGGCTACATTAAGAGCAGCACAATATTCCGGGGTATAGAAGCCTTGCCAACACTTCAGCAAAAATATTAGCTTGAAGTTGATGGGTGGACACACAGTCCTTCAATACTCACAGCCATCCTCTCTCGCAATCATTCTCCGTGAGTTCTGCTGGCAGTACTGCTCATCATGTTCGGCAGGTTGTTTTCCCCCCCCTTCAATAGGGGACAGTGGCTCCATCACCTGCTCAGGCTTTACCCCGTCAGACCTTCCATACCCTCCTAAGAGGCGTCCGACATTTCATGCAGCCCATATGGGAAACTGCTGTGGGACTTATATTATTATTTGCCCACTGTGGCTACCTCCAATCCCGGAGCCTGCCAATATGGAGAATTTTACTCCAGCAAACCGCTCCAGCCGACTTACATGCTCTCGGGCACTCGTCGTCGCGGGTGCTTAATATATGGGACCGCTCCTGCCGACCTTGGTGCTCTCGGGCACTAGTCGCACGCGGTATATCCCACAGCCCGTCCCCATGCCTACGGGCACTGGACCGTTCCCCATGGTCCTGGTCCTCACGGGCACCTCTACCCATTTAGGGTGAAGTTTGGCACTCGCTCCCATCTGGGAGATGCTGGTGCCGACATTTATAGCTGGCTGCTGCTGGTCATTAAACAACAGCCCTTCAGCTCTATACTGACATCAGTCGGTGGCTCCCTGCTGTTGAGCATCCCACCAGTAACGACCTGTGGCTGTGGCCTGCCTTCCTTAGGTGGCTCGCTGCTGTTCAGCAACATACCAGTCTCTTCAGAATTCAGCAAGCACTCTGGAAAAAGCACCAAAAAAGGTAAGGGAAATTTGTTCTTACCTGTACTGGTTTTCAGCCTGCCGTTTTCGGAGGAACGTCCTTCCTCCCGCAGCCCCACAGACCCCGTAGCACAGGTCCATGGGCTGCTGTTCCCGATGTCTGCTCTCTCTCTCTCTCTCTCTCTCTCCCCGGGTGGTGCAGCTGATTTAATCAGCTGCGGAGCGCCGAACGACTGCGGCTAAAAATAGACCCGACTTGGTCTAGAAACTCCCCGGGCCGTGTAGCTTAGTTTCCCGCCCGGCAGCAGTCTCTTGCCGGTGCGGGTAGCGATGTCGGGCACAGCTGTTCTGTGCTAAAAATAGCCGTTAGGGAAACCTCTCCGGAGGATTCCCCGCTAAACGGCTGCTGCTAGCTGGTTCTGGCTGCAACATTTCTACAGTCTCCCTCCAGCTCCTGCAGCTTCTTGTATTTCCTACCTGCAAGGTAAGTGGAAAAATTTTGCAGTCTCTTACCTGCTTCTTTGCCTTTCTCTCTAGGGAGACGTTGTCTCCCACTTCTGACTCCGTCAATGCGTGTATGCGATATGACACGCATGCGCGTAGCGGGTTTCTTTTCATGGAGTCCCTCACGTGACTCCGAAGTAAAATTCAATATTTAATCAGAATTCTAGGTGCCGAAGTCTGTTCATTGATGTTCATATTTTATTACATTGTTGGAAGGAAATTGTACACATAGTAGTACATTATTAGTGGAATAAATGAAATTTCAAAGTCTGAAATTATTCTCTCATTCTTAAGTTAAAACATGTCAGGAAATTTAGTAGATGCATTTTAAATGTGACATAATACCAGAAAAGGGGTCCCGACACACACTAGGGACAATTTACATTTATACCAGGCCAATTAACCTGCAACCCTGTACATCTTTGGAAAGTGGGAGGAAGCCGAAGATCTCGGAGTAAACCCATGTGGTCATGGGCAGAGCGTACAAACTCTGTCCAGACAGCACCCATAGTCAGGATCGAACCTAGATCTTTGGCCCTGTAAGACAGTAGCTCTACCACTATGCCACCATGTCACCCTGAAAGGATTTCCATTGATAATTTTATGTTGGTTTATTTTTCAACCAGTACTCTTGACCTTTCCAGACAGATTGCAGTTATACTATTCTGAAAGTCTTTCCTTTCCTCTAGACACTGTGGGGAGGAATAGATTCATCATCGATGAAGCATATGCCAATGAACAGATTTTTATTTGAGTTACCAAGTGCATGGCAAAATATTTCAATGCAATTATTGATATTCATGGATGTGGTGCAGCATATTGGCAAGTGGAAATTCAGAGTGACATGATTTGAGGTTAAATAGTTACTCCCGAAACTCTCCATTTAGGATTTGGTTATTTTCCAACTCCGAATAAATTGCCAGCATGTCTTATTGTGGGGTATTGAGTGTTTCCCAGTTCCACTGCAACCGAAAGATAGACACAAAAAGCTGGAGTAACTCAACGGGTCAGGCAGCATCACTGGAGAGAAGGAATAGGTGACGATTCGGGTCGAGACCCTTCTTCGGATTGAGAGTCAGGGGGAAAGGGAAACGAGAGAAATAGATGGTGATGTAGAGAGATACAGAATGAATGAATGAAAGATATGCAAAAAAATGAAAACGAGTACATAGTACATACAAACTACCAGTAGTTTGTGTCTGTGTTCGATTTAAACCAGCATCTGCAGTTCCTTCTGCTACTGATATGTTTCGTGGATCTAAGAAATCACTTTGAGATTCTGTTTTCAGACAAGAAGTGGAAACAATGCTCATGCTCTGTGAAAGTAACAATGTAAAAATGTATAAAAGTTCATCAAACTTTCAGCAGTTGAGATTGATAATTGGTAGGAAAATTATATTTTTATTAACGTATTTTGATTTTCACTTTTATAAAATAATTTGGTTATTGAACTTGATAACATGGGTCGCGGCCATTTTCACTTATTCACTGCTTGTTTTTATAAATTACATTTTAGGATTACCAAATGTGCACATCATTGGTAACCTGCCCTTCAGTGTTTCAACACCTCTCATTATTAAGTGGTTGGAGAATGTTGCAAATCGTGATGGGCCCTTTGTCTTTGGGAGGACACAGATGATCCTAACTTTTCAAAAGGAGGTTGCAGAGGTATGTGTTGGACATTCTGATGTTTACCTGACGGTAATGTCGACTTTACGCTAGTGCTTACATCAAGTAAATTCCATGAATTGAATTGAATTTAATAAACTGTTTTAGTCAAGTGTCAAAGTTTGTTTCTTAAACAGCAGATAGCAACAAAATTGTTAAAGGTAAACCACGGCAATCTTTAATTGATTCGTCAGACGGGAGTGGCAAGATCTACAATGAGCACAAAAGTTGCTCAGTGCTTCTCGGGCTCCACGCACAGAACAAAGGAAAGTTAGCACAATTATGCATCTTTCTTATCAGTAAAACACTCCTACCAAGTCTGAATATGGCATGACTGAAAGATTTTATAGCCTTTCAGAATTTCGGAAAAGCTGGGTCCAAATCCAATAACGTTATTACTTATCCCTGGAGCGTGTGCTATTTTTTTCAATCTTGGCTTCTTTATGGCCTTGAAAGAGCACATGTTATTACACAGACTTCCATCTTAATGTCTTTATTAAAACGACAACGTGTCCTCCATATTGTGTTCCATATAATTTGCAAAGTCATTCGGACTTGGCACCAAGACATTCTTTTGTTCTACCAGACCATGTTTTTGTAGACGAACGACTACATTTTCGATTTGACTGTTCGATTTGACTATTAGCTCATTCACAAGTACAGTGCATTCAGAAAGTATTCAGACCCGTTCACTTTTTCCCACAATTTGTTACGTTACAGCCTTATTTTAAAATGGATTAAATTCATTTTTTTAATCATCAATCTTCACACAATACCCCAGAATAAAGAAGCAAAAACAGGTTTTTAGATTTTTTTGCAAAGTAATTAAAAATAAATAATTGAAATATCACATTGACATAAGTATTCAGACCCTTTACCACGACACTCAAAATTGAACAGGTTCATCCTGTTTCCGTTGATTATCCTTGAGATGTTTCTACAACTTGATTGGAGTCCACCAGTGGTAAATTAAATTGATTGGACATGATTTGGAAAGGCACACACCTCTCTATATAAGGTCCCACAGTTGACAGTGCATGTCACAGCAAAAACCAAGCCATGAAGACGAAGGAATTGTCCGTAGATCTCTGAGACAGGATTGTGTCGAGACACAGATCTGGGGAAGGGTATAAAACAATTTCTGCAGCATTGCAGGTCCCGAAGAGCACAGTGGCCTCCGTCATTTTTAAATGGAAGAACTTTGGAACCACCAGGACTCTTCATGGAGCTGGCCGCCCGGCTAAACTGAGCAATCGGGGAAGAAGTGCCTTGGTCAGGGAGGTGACCAAGAACCCGATGGTCACTCTAACAGAGCTCCAGAGTTCCTCTGTGGAGATTGGAGAACCTTCCAGAAGGGCAACTATATCTGCAGCACTCCCAACAATCAGGCCTTTATGGTAGAGTGGTCAGACGGAAGCCACTCTTCAGTAAAAGGCACATGACAGCCCGCTTGGAGTTTGCCAAAAGGCATGGTAAACAAGATTCTCTGGTCTGATGAAACGAAGATTGAACTCTTTGGCCTGGATGCCAAGCGTCACGTCTGGAGGAAACCAGGCACCGCTCATCACCTGGCCAATACCATACCTACGGTGAAGCATGATGGTGGCAGCATCATGCTGTGGGGATGTTTTTCAGCGGCAGGAACTGGGAGACTAGTCAGTGGAGCTGGAGGCCTCGCTCGGGACTGATGTTGAGCCTCCCCGCGGGGACATGAACTTACCATCGGAGCCGATCCCTTGCCTGGGATCAATACTTCAACCGCAGCCTGTGGACTTTGGCATCGAGAACTCGCAGTCTCACGAGAGACCGAGTCGGGAGCTCCAACGACGCAGAAGGTTCGACAAGTCCCGACCCGGCACGGGGAGATGAGATTTCCCCCATTGCAGGAGCTTGATCGCCCCGACGGGGAGGGCGACGGGAGTAAGATCGTCCGTCAACGGAAGGTTCGAGGCCCCCGACCGCGGGAGAGATTGAACAAAGGGAAGAGATTGAACTTTGTTTTTCGCTTTCTATCACAGTGAGGAATGTGGAGGAGTCACTGTGGTGGATGTTCATGTTAAAATATATTTTGTGTGTTATGTTGGTTTATTTGTATGACTGACTTGGCAAATGAAATTCCTTGTATGTTGCAAAACATATTTGGCTAGTAAAGTATTATTGTACTGTATTGTGGTTATGTGGGCACACATACGTACACACAAAAACAAACAAACGAACAGTTTGTGGTGCAGAACCTATTAGAGGTTGTCGTGATTAACAGCCCAATGGCTTATGGTAGGGAACGTGATTCAGAGGATTTTTTGTCTTATGTGAAAATCACTAGTTCTGCTCGTATGAACAAACCAAACAACTGTTGCCTTTAAAAATGGTTGCGTTACACTTTGAACCCATATGTTTCCTTTACAGCGTCTCACAGCAAGTACCAGCAGTAGACAGAGAAGCCGGTTATCGGTGATGTCCCAGTATTTGTGTAATGTGAAAAGCTGCTTCACGATTCCAGGCAGAGCCTTTGTTCCAAAGCCCAAGGTAACATATTTTTTGCATTGTTGTATTAAAGAGTCCCTGTTGTGGAATTGCATTTTACATTCTACTTGTCTGGATGAAATTTGCATAAATGGAAGCCATCTCAAATTTAGCATCATGGGTTGCTAACTTAAAAAGTACGATTATAATTAGTTTCCGTAAATAACTGTGGTCTGGAAAATGCATCCAGGAATGATCCCAGGCATGAATGGGTTAACATATGATGAGCTTTTGACAACACTGGGCCTCAACTCGCTGGAGTTTAGAAGGTTGAGGGGGGACCTCATTGAAACTTACAGAATAATGAAAGGCATAGATAGAGTGGATGTGGAAAGGATGTTTCCACTGGTGGGAGAGTCTAGGGCCAGAGGTCATAGCCTCAGAATTAAAGAGAGCTCTTTTAGATAGGATGTGAGGAGGAACTTCTTTAGTTAATCTGTGGAACTCATTGCCACAGAGGGCCAAGTCGGTGGTTATTTTTAAGGCAGAGATAGATATTCTTGATTAGATCGGGTGTCAAGGATTATGGGGAGAAGGCAGGAAAATAGGAATTGTTGGCGTAGATCAGCCATGATTGAATGGGGGAGTATTCGATGGGCTGAATGACCAAATTTGAACTTGTGAACTTGTTAGGCTGTTTGTGCCTGCAGTAGTTATTGAAAGAGTTGTCCACTTGGGACTCTCCCAGTCTTTTCATCGTAATAATGCACATTAGTTCCTTCAAATGTAGGTCAAGTTCTCTTCTGAAAAATTCATGGAATTTAATGATGCCACTTTTTAGTAGATCAACCCAAAGTAATTGGGTCATATTAGTAATATATTCATATGAAGTAATTGCTTTAAATATTTCCAGTGTTTATTTTTGTTAATTATTTTATACATTGCGGGGTTTTTCTACTTGCGCATAAACGGTACAAGATAACGCTACGATTTTTCGCCCACTCACCGTTCTCCTGTGCTGCGAGTGCAACACTTTTCGTTCCAATCGGTGGCGTATTATAAAAGATATCGAGGTTTAAAAACCTTAAACCGTGCGTGCGCAGATTCCTTCAGTCAGCGCCACGCAGATTGGTCTCTTCTCCTGCCAGTCAATGCCACGGACGGGATTGGAAGACACCCCTTCCTGCCCCACCGGCGGCGGCCTGTCCCACCTCACTCACAAACTCCTCTCTCCCCTCCTCACAGTAACTTGTCTATCGTCTCCCGTACCACCAGTGGTGGCCGCGGGGAGGGGGTTCAGTGGAGGCCCTGGTCTCGTCTCTCTCTCCCTCATCACTCACCCCTCACTGGGTAGCACAGTGGCCCAGCGGTAGAGTTGCTGCTCTACAGCGCCAGAGACCCGGGTTCGATCCTGACTACGGGTGCTGTCTGTACGGAGTTTGTACGTTCTCCCCGTGACCTGTGTGGGTTTTCTCAGATAACTTTGGTTTCCTGCCACACTCCAATGACGTACAGCTTTGTAGATTAATTGGCTTGGTTATAAAATTGGTCCTAGTGTGTCTATGATTGTGATAATGTGCGGGGATCGCTAGTCGGTGCGGACACGGTGGGCCGAAGAGCCTGGTTCTACGCTGTATCTCAAAACTAAGCTAAATGTGCTCTCTATGGAGTTTATTACATTTGATGCTCATAATATAGTCTCCAATTGAGTGATAAAAAAAATCTAAAGCAATTTGTCTGTCCTCTGCAGAACACTTGCATTCAGTCCACATGGACAACCCAGAACTTCTAGTTGTTTGTCATTATAATTATCATGTATCACTGTGAATGGCTCGATTGTAATTATGTATTGTCTTTCCGCTGACTGGATAGCATGCAACAAAAGCTTTTCACTGTACCTCGGTATACCTGATAGAAATCTAAACTAAACTAAATAACTATCTGTTGCACTACCATTCAGTACCTTCTTCTGCCTCCCACAATGCCCAATGTAAGTGCATTGTAACAGCACTTTAATTTCCATCTTGTCTTTGGGATTTTAGTACTAGCGGAGTCAAGGGGTATGGGGAGAAGGCGGGAACGGGGAACTGATTGTGGATGATCAGCCATGATCACATTGAATAGCAGTGCTGGCTCGAAGGGCCGAATGGCCTACTCCTGCATCTATTGTCTAAATTTGGTAAGATTGGATGACTGTCCCTCTGTTTCTCTCAATCTAGCTGCTGGATTTTAAAGTAATTGTTACCCTGATGACTTTTGGTTTTCCACCTAACATATATGCTCCCTCTGTTCTTTCCATATATTTGTAAACTGAAACTAGTTTGCTGTTTCGCATTTCCGGTTTTGATGAGTGTTCCTTGACCTGGGACGTCTACTGTCTTTCTCTCCCCGTGTCTGACCTACTTGTTGCTGCCCGCATTTTAGTTTAGTTTAGAGATACAGCACGGAAACACGCCCTTCGGCCCATCGCGTCCGCTCCGACCAGCGATCCCCGCACATTAACACCATCCTACACACACACACAAGGGACCATTTACATTTATACCCAGCCAATTAACCTACAAACCTGTACGTCTTTGGAGTGTGGGAGGAAACCAAAGATCTCGGAGAAAACCCACGCGGGTCACAGGGGGCACGTGCAAACTCCGTACAGACAGCGCCCGTAGTCAGGATTGAACCCTGGGTCTCCAGCGCTGTGAGGCAGCAACTCTACCACTGCACCACCGTGCCGCCCATTTTTTGTTTTCTTTTGTGTTTTTGATTACTTATTTCTCTCAACCTTGTTTTACAGAAAACGACCCCAATTTCTCCATTCTAGCCTTGTAGCTAAAATACCTCATCTGTTGAGCCATCGTTGTTGATTTTTTTAATACTCCTTGGATCCCGTTTGGTACAGAAGGTTGGGCTGTTGTCTCAGCTTCTGGAACCCTGATTAAATTCTGGCATCGTGCTTTCTGTGGGGAGTTTGCATGTTCTTTTGAGGGACCAAGGGATCTCCTCAGGAAGATTTAGTTTCTCCGCACAGTCCGAAGACATTTGCATGGCAGATTACTTGGCTTCTGTAAACTGCCCCTACAGTGTAGATGAGCAGAACCTAGGAACCGGGATTTGTGCAAATTCATTGGTAGGCCAAAGGGTCTGTTGATGTGCTCTATGACTCTGATTTATGTCTCCACAATGTTAGGCAGAATTGGACACCATACTTTCGGGTCGAGGCCAAGCTTGAAGAGGGGTCTCTACCCGAAACGTCACCCATTCCTTCTCTCCAGAGATGCTGCCTGTCCAGCTGAGTTACTCCAGCATTTTATGTCTATCTTTGGTATAAACCAGCATCTGCAGTTCCTTCCTACACATGGCATAACCAGTGTTTTGTGCAGATTCAATGCAACTTGTCGATTCTATGTTCCAGATGTGAATAGATGTGAAGAATTGCTATCCTTTTTTACTGCAGGAAGTAGAGAAATGCAACAAAATCAACTGGAGTAGCAGGGCAAAGAAAAGAGTTTGGATTTGTTCATTCCATATCTTGTTATGATGGCTAGTTTCTTTTTATTAAATGTGATCCTTCAGTTGCAGAGAGAGCTTAGATTATTCAACTGCCTGTGGAAGAATTGAGGATATTTTCAATTATTTTCTGTTATGCCGAAGGTTTAGTTTAGAGATACAGCGTGGAAACGGGCCCTTCGGTCACTGAGTACACCCCGACCAGTGATCACGCCCTACACTAGTTCTATCCTACAGGGGCAATTTTACAGAAGCCAATTAACCTACAAACCTGCCCGCCTTTGGAACGTGGGAGGAAACCAGAGCACCCGGGGTAAACCTACACAGTCACACGGGGAACGTGCAAACTCCATACGGACAGCACCCGTAGTCAGGATCGAACCCGGGTCTCTGGCGCTGTAAGGCAGCAACTCTAGTCAGTCTACCCCATGTTGTACCGTTTGATAGTAGCAGGGAAAAAGGATCTTGTGTGGCGTTCTGTCCTGTATCTTGTTGGAAGTTGCGGGCCGTCACCACTTTGGCAGTGTTGATGCTGATTGGGCATTGTGCACTATCACATTGTGCATTGAGAAGTCTTCTTCTTCTTTTTATCGAGTCCACACACAAGATTAGAAGTTGTTCAGCCAGAGCTGCACACAATGGTGTCCGTCTCTGTCACTTCTTTTGCGTGGTGGTGGAAAGATTGGTGGAAACAGGGCCGCGACGTGAACGCTCTTTCCTTGACCCCTTTGTGAAGTCAATAATAATGCTTATAAAATTGAGAGGGAGTTTTATGGAATTCTGACACACTGAGGTTCAAAAGACAGAGGTGGACGTGCTGTTTCCCTTGGTGTCCAGAATGATGGGTCATGGGATATGAAATGTAAGACTGAGATGAAGAGAAACTTCTTCATATTCAGAGAATTATGAACCTGTAGAATTCTTTACCACATAACTCTGTGAAACTATTGTAAAACTCACAATAAACCAAAGACATGCCCTTGATCACAGTATAATTATTGGGGAAAAATTGATATTAAAATTTTGGAAAAACCCAACAACCCCCACAATGAAGATGTCGGAGAGACCTTACATTTGGAAAAAGTTAGATATGTCTTAATTGACAAACCAGAATTATTCATTAGAATATGGTCTCCATTTATAGATTACTTGAAGGGGTAGATCGGACCAGCACGGAGGCCGGACTGAAGCCTGAACCCATGACTAGATAAATAGTTATGATCTCTGACCTACGGACCTATCTCCCAAGTCGTATTATTGATAGTTTATCCTATTTCTCTAATCTATTTATTTCTATCTATCTATAAATATAAATAAATAATTAGAGGCAATGTTAATATGTAACGGATAAAGGAGGATCCCAGCTACTTTGGTAACTGGGTCCATGGAAACCTGGATACTTAATATGTAACCGTTAAACAAAGTCTGTACTGGTTTGGATTATGATATGCAGATGCCTCTAATAAAAATGTATTTAAAAAAAAAAAGAACTCTGTCGCGACCAACACACTGAATATTTTTGGAGAGAGAGAGAGATAGAGACAAGTTTTCGAAGGGAAGAATAAGGGAGAGGCCATTTAGAATGTAGATGAGGAAAAACGTTTTCACCCAGAGAGTTGTGAATCTGTGGAATTCTCTGCCTCACAAGTCAGTGGAGGCCAATTCTCTGGCTGCTTTCAAGAGAGAGTTAGATGGCGCTCTTAAAGATAGCGGAGTCGAGGGATATGGGGAGAAGGTTGGAACTGATTGTGGATGATCAGCCATGATTACAGTGAATGTCGGTGCTGGCTCGAAGGGCCGAATGGCCAACTCCTGCTCCTTTTGTCTATTGTCTGTTGGTAGGGGAGAAGAGTTGAACAATGGTGAGATAGATGAGAGGCCATGAAGGGTAGACAGACACAAAAGCTGGAATAACTCACCAGGCCATGCAGCATCTCTGGAGAAAAGGAATGGGTGATGTTTCGGGTCGAGACTGAGTCAGGGGAAAGGGAACCTAGAGATTCAGGCTCAAAGGGACATGTGTTCCACTATTCTGTATGTTTTTGTAGATATTCAAATTCTATTAATCGCCGGATCACTGGTCATGATATTAAATCTGAGTTTTCTTTTCTAGATTGATGTGGGAGTTGTACGTATTACTCCGCTGGAGAGACCACAGATTAACCAGCCATTCAAACTGGTGGAAAAGGTGGTGCGATGTGCATTCAGCTTTCGGAGAAAGCATTGCCGCCGAGGACTTGAGTAGGTTACTGACCATCTACAGGCGTTCAGTTTTGGGGTCAGATTCACATGTAGCTGTACAATTGTTTGATCAAAACAATTTGGGGAAGATCTTTCACATGTTGCAGTTAGCATTGGAAACTACACATTTTTGTTTGAGAATGTGGACTTGAGGGCCTGTTCCACTTAGATGTCATTTACCTGACACCATTTACGCGTTATGGCGCACGACACGCGCGTTGTGACGCACACGTGATGCTCGTATGGTGCGCATTACATGCGCGTGGTGCGTGGTAATGTAGGCAGTGACGTGCGGTTGCGCGCGGCGCCCCTGGATTTTGGGATGTACAAAATCTTTGCGCGCCATCTGACGCACAAATGACGCCCACATGGGACAGGCCCTTCAGACCCGTCTTCAGACTGATTGCAACAGGGAGGAGAAAGCTAAAAGACGGGTAGGAACATGACAATGCCAATTAATAGGTGGATATAGGCAAGGGGGGAGGATGTTGATTAGACGATGATTTCAGGAAGGTAAGAGATTAAAAGTAGACAAAAAGGTGTGAGATGAAAGGAGTGAAATGTAAAATATAGCTCGAGAACTATAGAAATAGAATAGCATAAGGAAAACGTGTTCAGGTTTGGACTGTTAAGCTAGAGGAGGTAGACAATAGGTGCAGGAGTAGGCCATTCGGCCCTTCGAGCCAGCACCGCCATTCAATGTGATCATGGCTGATCATCCCCAATCAGTACCCCGTTCCTGCCCTCTCCCCATATCCACTGACTCCGCTATCTTTAAGAGCCCTATCTAGCTCTCTCTTGAAAGTATCCAGGGAACCGGCCTCCTCCACCGAGGCAGAGAATTCCACAGACTCACCACTCTATGTGTGAAAATGTGTTTCCTCATCTAGAGGCAGATTAAATTGTGACATTAAAAAAAGGAACTGGTTACATAGATAATAGGTGCAGGAGTAGGCCATTTGTCCCTTCAAGCCAGCACCGCCACCATTCAATATGAGCATGGCTGATCAGCCAGAATTCCTGCTTTCCCTCCAGATCCCATGATTCCGTAAGTCTTAAGAGCTAAATCTAACTCTCTTGGAAACATCCAGTGAATTGGCCTCCACTACCTACTGTGCCAGAGAATTCCACAGATTCACAACTCTCTGGGTGATAAAGTTTTTCCTCGCATGCAGTTGGATGTGTATTAGCAAGGGAGCGCTGCATTGCTATTTGTATAGTACAGATATAGCACCCAACGGACCAAGGTCTCCCACCTTGCCGTGAACAACCTTTGCCACCCTGTGTTTAAATAATTCCTGCTTGTGTTGATGACCCCCTCGTAGCTACATTCAGATACCAGCCCTGTGCATGGTACTGATTGTAGATCAGGAGTGAAACGCAAAACTGACTAAAGCATAAAGGAGCAACTGCTCCCTAAGTGACATAAACCCACACGTGGACTGCGTTTAGACTCAAAATGCTGGAGTAACTATGCGGGACAAGTAGCATCTCTGGAGAGAAGGAATGGATAACGTTTCGGGTCGAGACCCTTCTTCAGACTGAGGGAACTCTGCAGATGCTGGTTTGTACAGTAGACACACATAATGTTTGGGACAAAGACCCATCATTTATTTATTTGCCTCTGTACTCCACAATTTGAGATTTGTAATAGAAAAAATTACATGTGGTTAAAGATTTAAGATAGTCACGACCATTCTCTGAGAACCAAATCACAGGCACTCCGTTTCTGATGTATTTTTAGGCTAATCAGGTAACACCTATTTATGGGGTTTTTTCCCCCATCACACTGAGGTAAGGTTATGTAAGGTATGTATTTCTCATTCCATGGATACTGCCTATTTCCAGCGTCTACTTTAGCATTTTAAACACAGGGTTTTTAATTCTTGTCCGAATACAGTAAAACATGTATTTGCGATGGTGAAACATGTATTTGTCTTTTTTCGTTTGTCGGTTGCCTTTTTGCGTCGTCTTTTTGCGTTTGTCGTTTGTCTTTTTGCGTTTGTCGGTTGTCTTTTTGCGTTTGTCGTTTGTCTTTTTGCGTCGTCATTTTGCGTTTGTCGGTTGTCTTTTTGCGTTTGTCGGTTGTCTTTTTGCGTTTGTCGGTTGTCTTTTTGCGTTTGTCGGTTGTCTTTTTGCGTTTGTCGGTTGTCTTTTTGCGTTTGTCGGTTGTCTTTTTGCGTTTGTCGGTTGTCTTTTTGCGTTTGTCGTTTGTCTTTTTGCGTTTGTCGTTTGTCTTTTGTCGTTTTGCGTTTGTCGTTTGTCTTTTTGCGTTTGTCGTTTGTCTTTTTGCATTTGTCATTTGTCTTTTTGCATTTTTTCGTTTGTCTTTTTGCGTTTGTCGTTTGTCTTTTTGCGTTTGTCGGTTTGTCTTTTTGCGTTTGTCGGTTGTCTTTTTGCGTTTGTCGTTTGTCTTTTTGCGTTTGTCGTTTGTCGTTTTGCGTTTGTCGTTTGTCGTTTGTCGTTTGTCGTTTGTCGTTTTGCGTTTGTCGTTTTGCGTTTGTCGTTTGTCTTTTTGCATTTGTCGTTTGTCGTTTGTCGTTTTGTCGTTTGTCTTTTTGCGTTTGTCGTTTGTCCTTTTGCGTTTGTCGTTTGTCTTTTTGCGTTTGTCGTTTGTCGTTTGTCTTTTTGCGTTTGTCGTTTGTCTTTTTGCGTTTGTCGTTTGTCCTTTTGCGTTTGTCGTTTGTCTTTTTGCGTTTGTCTTTTTGCGTTTGTCGTTTGTCTTTTTGCGTTTGGCGTTTGTCTTTTGGCGTTTGTCGTTTGTCTTTTGGCGTTTGTCGGTTTCTTTTGTCGGCGTTTGTCGTTTGTCTTTTCTGCGTTTGTCGTTTGTCTTTTTGCGTTTGTCGGTTGTCTTTTTGCGTTTGTCGTTTGTCTTTCTGCGTTTGTCGTTTGTCTTTCTGCGTTTGTCGTTTGTCTTTCTGCGTTTGTCGTTTGTCTTTCTGCGTTTGTCGTTTGTCTTTCTGCGTTTGTCGTTTGTCTTTCTGCGTTTTTGTGTTTGTTGTTTGTCGTTTGTCTTTCTGCGTTTGTCGTTTGTCTTTTTTTGTCTTTTTGCGTTTGTCGTTTGTCTTTTTGCGTTTTTCGTTTGTCTTTTTGCGTTTGTCGTTTGTCTTTTTGCGTTTGTCGTTTGTCTTTTTGCGTTTGTCGTTTGTCTTTTTGCGTTTGTCGTTTGTCTTTGTGCGTTTGTCGTTTGTCTTTTTGCGTTTGTCTTTGTCTTTGTTTGTCTTTGTGCGTTTGTCGTTTGTCTTTTTGCGTTTGTCGTTTGTCTTTGTGCGTTTGTCGTTTGTCTTTTTGCGTTTGTCGTTTGTCTTTGTGCGTTTGTCGTTTGTCTTTCTGCGTTTGTCGTTTGTCTTTCTGCGTTTGTCGTTTGTCTTTCTGCGTTTGTCGGTTGTCTTTCTGCGTTTGTCGGTTGTCTTTCTGCGTTTGTCGGTTGTCTTTTTGCGTTTGTCGGTCTTTGTCTTTTTGCGTTTGTCGTTTGTCTTTTTGCGTCGTCTTTTTGCGTTTGTCGTTTGTCTTTTTGCGTTTGTCTTTGTGTTTGTCGTTTGTCTTTTTGCGTTTGTCGTTTGTCTTTTGTCTTTTGTCGTTTTTTGCGTTTGTCGGTTGTCTTTTTGCGTTTGTCGGTTGTCTTTTTGCGTTTGTCGGTTGTCTTTTTGCGTTTGTCGGTTGTCTTTTTGCGTTTGTCGGTTGTCTTTTTGCGTTTGTCGGTTGTCTTTTTGCGTTTGTCGGTTGTCTTTTTGCGTTTGTCGGTTGTCTTTTTGCGTCGTCTTTTGTGCGTTTCGTTTGCGTTTGTCTTTTGTCTTTTCGCGTTTGTCGTTTGTCTTTTGTCTTTTGTCTTTTTGCGTCGTCTTTTTGCGTTTGTCGGTTGTCTTTTTGCGTTTGTCGGTTGTCTTTTTGCGTTTGTCGTTTGTCTTTTTGCGTTTGTCGTTTGTCTTTTTGCGTTTGTCGTTTGTCTTTTTGCGTTTGTCGTTTGTCTTTTTGCGTTTGTTTTTGCGTTTGTCGTTTGTCTTTTTGCGTTTGTCGTTTGTCTTTTTGCGTTTGTCGTTTGTCTTTTTGCGTTTGTCGTTTTGCGTTTGTCGTTTGTCTTTTTGCGTTTGTCGTTTTTTGCAAAAAGACGACAACGCAAAAAGACAAACGACAACGCAAAAAGACGACGCAAAAAGACAACCGACGGACGCAGAAAGACAACCGACGGACGCAGAAAGACAACCGACGGACGCAGAAAGACAAACGACGGACGCAGAAAGACAAACGACGGACGCAGAAAGACAAACGACGGACGCAGAAAGACAAACGACAGACGCAGAAAGACAAACGACAAACGCAGAAAGACAAACGACAAACGCAAAAAGACAACCGACAAACGCGATCTTTTTGCGTTGTCGTTTGCGTTTGTCGTGTCTTTTCGCGTTTGTCGTTTGTCTTTTGTCTTTTTTGCGTCGTCTTTTTGCGTTTGTCGGTTGTCTTTTTGCGTTTGTCGGTTGTCTTTTTGCGTTTGTCGGTTGTCTTTTTGCGTTTGTCGTTTGTCTTTTTGCGTCGTCTTTTTGCGTTGTCTTTTTGCGTTTGTCGTTTGTCTTTTTGCGTTTGTCGTTTGTCTTTTTGCGTCGTCTTTTTGCGTTTGTCGGTTGTCTTTTTGCGTTTGTCGTTTGTGTTTGTCGTTTGTCTTTTCGCGTTTGTCGTTTGTCTTTTTGCGTTTGTCGTTTGTCTTTTTGCGTTTGTCGTTTGTCTTTTTGCGTTTGTCGGTTGTCTTTTTTGCGTTTGTCGTTTGTCTTTTTGCGTTTGTCGTTTGTCTTTTGGCGTTTGTCGTTTGTCTTTTTGCGTCGTCTTTTTGCGTTTCGTTTGTCGTTTGTCTTTTCGCGTTTGTCGTTTGTCTTTTTGCGTTTGTCGTTTGTCTTTTTGCGTTTGTCGGTTGTCTTTTTGCGTTTGTCTTTTTGTTTGTCGTTTGTCTTTTTGCGTTTGTTGTTTGTCTTGTTTTTGCGTTTGTCGTTTGTCTTTTTGCGTTTGTCGTTTGTCTTTTTGTCTTTTTGCGTTTGTCGTTTGTCTTTTTGCGTTTGTCGTTTGTCTTTTTGCGTTTGTCGTTTGTCTTTTTGCGTTTGTCGTTTGTCTTTTTGCGTTTTTCGTTTGTCTTTTTGTTTGTCTTTTTGCGTCGTCTTTTTG
This sequence comes from Leucoraja erinaceus, assembly GCF_028641065.1. Lineage (NCBI taxonomy): Eukaryota > Metazoa > Chordata > Chondrichthyes > Rajiformes > Rajidae > Leucoraja > Leucoraja erinaceus. The sequence continues at coordinate 70,526 of NW_026576706.1, forward strand.
CGTCGTCTTTTTGCGTCGTTTGTCGTTTGTCTTTTTTTGTCGTTTGTCTTTTTGTTTTTGCGTTTTTTTGCGTTTGTCGGTTGTCTTTTTGCGTTTGTCGGTTGTCTTTTTGCGTTTGTCGGTTGTCTTTTTGCGTTTGTCGGTTGTCTTTTTGCGTTTGTCGTTTGTCTTTTTGCGTTTGTCGTTTGTCTTTTTGCGTTTGTCGTTTGTCTTTTTGCGTTTGTTTTTGCGTTTGTCGTTTGTCTTTTTGCGTTTGTCGTTTGTCTTTTTGCGTTTGTCGTTTGTCTTTTTGCGTTTGTCGTTTTGCGTTTGTCGTTTGTCTTTTTGCGTTTGTCGTTTTTTGCAAAAAGACGACAACACAAAAAGACAAACGACAACGCAAAAAGACGACGCAAAAAGACAAACGACAAATGCGAAAAGACAAACGAAAAACGCAAAAAGACAAACGACAAACGCAAAAAGACAAACGACGAACGCAAAAAGACAAACGACAACCGACAAACGCAAAAAGACCAACCGAAAAACGACGAACGCAGAAAGACAACCGAAAAACGCAAAAAAGACAACCGACGAACGCAAAAAGACAACCGACGAACGCAAAAAGAAGACAACCGACGAACGCAAAAAGACAACCGACGAACGCAAAAAGACAACCGACGAACGCAAAAAGACAACCGACAAACGCAAAGCAAAAAGACAACCGACAAACGCAAAAAGACAACCGAAAAGACAAACGACAAAAAGACAACCGGCCAACGCAAAAAGACAAACCACGACGCAAAAAAACAAACGACGACGCAAAAGACAACGACAAACGCAAAAAGACAACCGACAAACGCAAAAAAAGGGGACCAACCGACAAACGTAAAAAGACACCGACAAACGCAGAGAAAGACAAACGAGACAAAACGCAGAAAAGACAAACCAAAACGACAAACGCAAAAAAACAAACGACAAACGCAAAAAAGAAAAACGACAAAAGCAAAAAGACAAACGACAAACGCAAAAAGACAAACGACAAAAAGCAAAAAGACAAACGACAAACGCAAAAAGACAAACGACAAACGCAAAAAAGACGAAACGACAAACGTTTGTCTTTCTGCGTTTGTCGTTTGTCTTTCTGCGTTTGTCGTTTGTCTTTCTGCGTTTGTCGTTTTGTCTTTTTGCGTTTGTCGTTAGTCTTTTTGAGTTTGTCGGTTGTCTCTTTTTGCGTTTGTCGGTTGTCTTTTTGCGTTTGTCGTTTGTCTTTTTGCGTTTGTCGTTTGTCTTTTTGCGTTTGTCGTTTATCTTTTTGCGTTTGTCGGTTTTCTTTTTGCGTTTGTCGTTTGTCTTTTTGCGTCGTCTTTTTGCGTTTGTCGTTTGCGTCGTTTTTTGTTGTCGTTTGTCTTTTTGCGTCGTCTTTTTGCGTTTGTCGTTTGTCTTTTTGCGTTTGTCGTCGTCTTTTTGCGTTTGTCGGTTGTCTTTTTGCGTTTGTCGGTTGTCTTTTTGCGTTTGTCGGTTGTCTTTTTGCGTTTGTCGGTTGTCTTTTTGCGTTTGTCGTTTGTCTTTTTGCGTTGTCGTTTGTCTTTTTGCAAAAAGACAAACGACAAACGCAAAAAGACGACGCAAAAAGACAAACGACAAACGCAAAAAGACAAACGCAAAAAGACAAACGACAAACGCAAAAAGACAAACGCAAAAAGACAAACGACAAACGTTTTTTGCGTTTTGTCGTTTGTCTTTTTGCGTTTGTCGTTTTGCGTTTGTCGTTTTTGCGTTTGTCGTTTGTCTTTTTCGTTTGTCGTTTGTCTTTTTTCGTTTGTCGTTTGTCTTTTTGCGTTTGTCGTTTGTCTTTTTGCGTTTGTCGTTTGTCTTTTTGCAAAAAGACAACCGACAAACGCAAAAAGACAACACAACCGACAAACGCAAAAAGACAACCGACAAACGCAAAAAGACAACCGACAAACGCAAAAAGACAACCGACAAACGCAAAAAGACAACCGACAAACGCAAAAAGACAACACAAAAAGACAAACGACAAAACAAAAAGACAATGCGACAAACGCAAAAAGACGACGCAAAAAGACAAACGACAATGCAAAAAGACAAACGACAAACGCAAAAAGACAAACGACAAATGCAAAAAGACAAACGACAAACGCAAAAAGACAAACGACAAACTCAAAAAGACAAACGACAAACGCAAAAAGACAAACGACAAACGCAAAAAGACAACCGACAAACGCAAAAAGACAAACGACAAACGCAAAAAGACAAACGACAAACGCAGAAAGACAAACGACAAACGACAAACGCAGAAAGACAAACGACAAACGCAAACGAAAAACGACAAACGACAAACGACAAACGCAAAAAGACAAACGACAAACGCAGAAAGACAAACGACAAACGCAGAAAGACAAACGCAAAAAGACAAACGACAAACGCAAAAAGACAAAACGGACAAACGCAAAAAGACAAACCACAAACGCAAAAAGACAAACGACAAACGCAAAAAGACAAACGACAAACGCAAAAAGACAAAAGACAAACGCTAAAAGACGACGCAAAAAGACAAACGCAAAAGACGACGCAAAAAGACAAACGACAAACGCAAAAGACAAACGCAAAAGACAAACGACAAACGCAAAAAGACAAACGACAAACGCAAAAAGACAAACGACGCACCCAAAAAGACAAACGACAATGCAAAAAGACAAACGACAACGCAAAAAGACGACGCAAAAAGACAAACGACAAACTCAAAAAGACAAACGACAAACGCAAAAAGACAAACGACAAACGCAAAAAGACAACCGACAAACGCAAAAAGACAAAAAGACAAACGCAAAAAGACAAACGACAAACGCAAAAAGACAAACGACAAACGCAAAAAGACAAACGACAAACGCAAAAAGACAAACGACAAACGCAAAAAGACAAACGCAAAAAGACAAACGACAAACGTAAAAAGACAAACGACAAACGCAAAAAGACAAACGACAAACGCAAAAAGACAAACGACAAACGCCAAAAGACAAACGCCAAAAGACAAACGACAAACGCCAAAAGACAAACGACAAACGCCAAAAGACAAACGACAAACGCCAAAAGACAAACGACAAACGCCAAAAGACAAACGACAAACGCCAAACGCCAAAAGCCAAACGCCAAAAAGACAAACGCCAAAAGACAAACGACAAACGCAAAAAAGACATACGACAAACGCAAAAAGACAAACGACAAACGCAAAAAGACAAACGACAACGCAAAAAGACAAACGATAAACGCAAAAAGACGTTTGTCGGTTGTCTTTTTGCGTTTGTCGGTTGTCTTTTTGCATTTGTCGTTTGTCTTTTTGCGTTTGTCGGTTGTCTTTTTGCGTTTGTCGTTTGTCTTTTTACGTTGTCGTTTGTCTTTTTGCAAAAAGACAAACGACAAACGACAAACGCAAAAAGACAAACGAAAAACGCAAAAAGACAAAAGAAAACCACAAAAAGACAAACGACAAACGCCAAAAAAGACAAACCGACAAACGCAAAAAAGACAACCGACAAACGCAAAAAGACAACCGACACAAACGCAAAAAAAGACAACCGACAAACGCAAAAAGACAAACGACAAAACGCCAAAAGACAAACGACAAACGCAAAAACACAAACGACAAACGCAAAAAGACAAAAACTGAC